>NC_138032.1:65647285-65780584 GCF_964106645.2 Podarcis pityusensis
GGAATGAAGTTATATGGCTCTAGTAGAAATGCTATAAGGAATTAAGAATAAATAGATTAATAGAGTATTAAAGGGAAAAATAAGGTCAAAATATGTTAAGATAATTATAGGATAGAAACAGAGGAAGGTGGAAAGGAATTGCTGAAACAATTAATAGAAGTGGAATACAAAAAGGGAGGTGTGAGGAGGTCGTGGAAATAAGGGAATGAAAGATAAGATATTGAAATTGTTTTGTGTGTTAAATGGTTTGTGTCTTATTTTGTTATGTTGTTGTTTTTTTGTCTATTTTGTTGTGTTTAAATGGTTGAAAATTAATAAATATTATTTAAAAACAAAAACAAAATACAAGCTATGCTTAAATACAGTTTTTTAAAAGTTGCTGCAACAGGAAAAAAATACACCACCGAAAACAGACTGAAGGGTTTTTGCTTACCTGCTCCTCTCCAACAGAGTCTGAATTTCAGCTGGATGCTGCAGAAGTGTTGAAGGGAATTTAGCTGCATATGTTTTGTGAATAATTATGGTGGCATGCAGTACCCTGGACACCATTACACATTCAACCTCTGAAATATGTAGGATAAGCACCTGAACTATGAAGCCTACGTGGATTTTGTAAGCGATTGATTGTGGGTGTAATCCTACACATATTTACCTGGTAATAAGCCACCCTAATCCACTTGATCTTACTTTGGGGTTGGCATTCATATGATCGCTGTGTGTGTGTGTGTGTGTGTGTGTGTGTGTGTTTGTGCGCGCACGCGCGTGCTTTAATTCACTCTTGTTCCTTTCTAGATTCAAATTAAATGAGACCTACAGGTACAAAGGCCTTGTAAATTAGAAAGTTTTGATGAATTGTAGATTCTACACAACATGAGTATCCACTTGGCTAGACCAAGCAGAGCATTTCCCCCAATAATTCAAAGTGTGAGAGGAAATTCTCCCTTCCAGCTTTCATGAATTCTTCCCCAGTGACTCAATCTCCTGGCCCCCATGAAACACGCTTTTAATCCTACTTGACTCAAGTTTACATTTAGAGAAAACAAAATGCAGTTATAGATACTGTTTGTGTTTTCCTATAGACCAGGCACTCCCAAACTCAGCCCTCCAGATGTTTTGGGACTACAATTCCCATCATCCCTGACCACTGGTCCTGTTAGCTAGGGATGGTGGGAGTTGTAGTCCCCAAACATCTGGACGGCCAAGTTTGGGGATGCCTGCTGTAGACTATGTGATTTAGAATTTGCTGTCCTTTTTTAAGCACATTTTTTAAAGGGCAACTCCATGAGGAATTTAAAGGGGGCTGTGACAGCACTGTGTCCCCAATCTCCCCAGCGGGTACCAGGGCTGTGTAGAGAGCCCAAGCCAGAAAGAAAGCCTCTCCCTATTGTGAGTGGTACCAGCATGGAGTGACATTCAAGATGGGTAGAAGGAGCCATGTAGGGACTCCATTTCTGATTCCTCAGGAGTAGCCATGCCAGGCTGCTTGAAAAGCGGCTGTCTTTCCTCTTCTATCCCATTAAATTTGGATGATAAAACCACATAAACACCATGAGGAGGGCAACCCATTTAAAATGGTAAACAACAGGCATCAAAACAAATCTGTGTACTGGCTTTAAATTACTTTGCCAAGTAACATCTTGCCACTTTAAGTAATAAGGGGATGGCGAATGACGCAGGAAGGTTTACTCCAAGAATAACTGGTAAGACAATCTCAACCTTAATTTCCTTTGTGGATTAAAATTATACCAAAAGGTACTTGACTATTAAAATGGATTGTATGCTGATTTAAGAGATTTTTTTTCTGTGAGGGGGACTTTGGTTTGCTGAAGAAAGGAGTAGATAGAGAAATGTGAAATAGAAGGACATAAATTAATAATTCAATAAAGGAATGTTTCTACCACAATTATTTTCCATTTATAGTTGTAGCCAATAGACTCTGTTGGATACAATATAAATACTTGAATTTGGTGCAATGAGCCCCCAGGGATCCTTTGCTGAGTTCCAAAGGTTTGAGGATTGGGACTATGGCAAAAGATCATACTGGAATGTAAACAGGTATACATTTTAAGAAAATACCATCTTGTGGCAAAATAAGGTCATGACAAGACAAGACAGGTGTGGAAAGCAATAAAGATATTTTTGAAAAAATAAAAAAATCCTTCCAGTAGCACCTTTAAGACCAACTAATATTTGGATATTTTTGAAGGTATACTACCAACTGTTGGAGAAAAGGGGATATGGCAGATGGTGACGACTCGTGGCAGAAAAGCGTCGCTGCCAGCTGAAGGTGATTTCAGTGAGATTTTGATGTGAATTCATTTATCTGTAGAACAAAATTCTTTAGCATTGGCTGAGTTATTGAAGAACATTAAGGATTGTACCAGTGACATTAAAGATTTGGCTAAAAGGACAACACCATTGGAAGGGTCAGTTTAAAAACTTTCTGAAGGGAGCCAAGATACCCCCCCCCCAAAAAAAAGTGTATAGTAGAAGTTCAAGGTCAGGTGTCAGCTCTGCAAGCTGAGAAATAAACCTTAGAGGACAAGATTGCAGTCTCGGAGATATGTGTGTGTGTGTGTGTGTGTGTGTGTGTGTGTGTATTTATATGAGATTTAGAGGTATACTGGAGCTTTGGGAGGAAGATTTTTAAAAAAGATTGGCAAAGGAATTGGCATCTTTTTCACAACTACAACCAGAGATAATGGAGAATTCAATAGACAGAGCTTATATAATTAAATCATCATATGTGAAAGCTAAGAAACTCCCAGGGGACTTTTTGGTGCAATTTTCTTCAAGAGCAATGAGAGATAAAAAATTGCAAACTCATTTTCAAAACAGTCTAAGCATAGAAGATCAAAGGATTATAATTCCTAAGGAAATCCCAAATAAAATAAAAGAATACAGATTTTTGGTTGAGGCATTAAAGAAACAGAAGATGCCATTTAGATGGGAATACCCAGAGGGACTGAGTTCCACTTACAAAGTTGAAAGTCATAGATGTACAGATCTGCAAAGAGCACAAGATTTCTGGGGAGGGGAAAAAGTGGAGGTAACAGAAGTATAACAACAAGATGAGTTGGAGGAATAACAGTGAGACACAAAGGAATCACACAGTTATAAGAGAAATGGACTTTAGAAGGATTATAAATGAATCTGATCCAGAACAATTATGGGGTTGTGTAGAGTAAGATTAAGCAAGACAAAGAAAGATGGAATAGGATGAGACTCTCCTTTCTGGGCAGTGGTATAGATGAATATTTCAGACAATTCCGGTGAGCTGCTTTAAACAATGGCGAACAATGGCTTACAGAGAGGGAGCAGAGGAAAGGAGTATGAAACCAAGACCATGGTGATCTGAAACTGAACACACCCCAGAAGAAGAAAGGAGCTTGGAAATAATGGGTGATGAAGAACAGGAGTGAGATAGCAGGTGCTCCAGCCCTGAACAGAGACAGGGGTCAGATGTATTAGAAACCATACAGCAGGCCAGTGGCATGGTGTCTCTGGAGAGTATACTAGAGCCCCCTCCTTCCCCCAGGCGTGGCCTTTGGGTCTCAAAGCAGAAAGCTAAACAGACACAAAGGGATTTCCTTAGAAGCCACCGTAGACGGCAGGAGGAGTCTGAGGCCTATGAGGTAGAAGGAAGGAGCATCATTCTGAGCAACGCTGGTTTCATTGGTTGAAATAATTTTTGGTGCCTGGGAAAAGCCAAGGATTAAATATAAAATTTTAATAGATGTAAAAGAAAGAGACGGATTCTCACTGCCAGATCTAAAATATACTATGAAACAGTGTGTATTAGTTGATTAAAGAAATGGCTATTACTAAAGAATACAAGAGTGTTTGATTTAGAAGGATAAGGGAATAGTTTTGGGTTGCATGCTTACCTATGGTAGGACAAGGGATTTTCTGAATCAGCGTAAGGAGAAGTTTATATGGTGTTTTGAGCTATGAAGCTTCTTGACATGTTTTGGGAACAGGGAAGTAAGATGGCCCCTACTGAAGGCTTGGTTGCCAAGGTAGCTGGGGTTAAAGTGGGATAGTTGAGACCAAATGTCTTGGGGCACCCCAAGGAAATTGATACCAGTGGGGAGTCATGCATCTTTATATACTATGACCTATAACCTTTCTTGCTGTATGTAGAAGGATGTTTTTAAGTTTTATGTCTCTTTGTGTGCTGTGTTTGCTATATAATCTTTGTTCTAATGTGACTTGTGGCAGTCTTTTCTAACCAGCACTTCTGCTGGTTAGTGAGGTTGTCCTGTTGCATTAGCTTTAATAAACTGGGTTCCTGCTGGATCTGTTGAGCTTGCTGTTGGTGATAACAATTATTTCCAATTGTTCCAATTGTTCAAGAGCTTTTGGGGGTTTTTAAGGTAAATGCCGTATACAGGTAATAAGAGTGCTGCAGCTGATTCTTCTTCTGAAACATCCTAAGAAACAGATACTTAATACTTTCTATGTTATAACATAGACAGTCCTATGCCTTGGTTTCTGAATCTTAATCAGAGAAGGTCTGCAACCTGTGCTAATTGTTGCTAGACTACATTTCCTGTGATCCCTGACAGTTGGCTATGCTGGCTGGGGCTGATGTCCAACAAGTGGTGGGAACCAGGTTGCTCATCCCTGGACGTGTCCTGGGCTGTGCCTGAAACCAGAACCCAAACGTGAACCACTTTCCAGCTGTGATTGCGACTTGGAAGAGAACACTTCCCTGGCTACCTTTGAGCTGCCCGACAATGGCCTGGTGGATTGGTGAGATTAGTATGAGCACAAAGTTGGAAAAAAGCACCCTACTTCTGGCGCTTCCATGGGTGCAAAGCTCAGGAGTTGCTGGAAGAAATGGTGTACATTCTACTACCTCTCGCATCATGATCTCTTTGTCAGGACAATGATCCACAGCAGGGTTCTTGATCTGGGGTCCATTGACCCCTAGGCTTCCATGTGTGAACTTCAGGGGGCCCATAAACCAGGCACCAAAAATTATTTCAACCAATGAAACCAGCGTTGCTCAGAATGATGCTCCTACCTTCTACCTCATAGTCCTCAGACTCCTCCTGCCGTCTACGGTGGCTTCTAAGGAAATCCCTTTGTGTCTGTTTAGCTTTCTGCTTTGAGACCCAAAGGCCACGCCTGGGAGAAGGAGGGGGCTCTAGTATACTCTCCAGAGACACCATGCCACTGGCCTGCTGTACGGTTTCTAATACATCTGACCCCTGTCTCTGTTCAGGGCTGGAGCACCTGCTATCTCACTCCTTCTTCATCACCCATTATTTCCAAGCTCCTTTCTTCTTCTGGGGTGTGTTCAGTTTCAGATCACCATTGTCTTGGTTTCATACTCCTTTCCTCTTCTCCCTCTCTGTAAGCCACTTACACTGGCAGTTCCCACCACTCCTCCTCATCTGCCAAGTCCCTGACAGTGGCCCATCTAGTTCATCATCCTGTTCTGACAGTGGCCAAACAGATGCCTGTGGGATGCATGTAAAAATCTTATCTTATTTCCTTCTTGTGCCATAGAAAATTGTCTTTGTGAGAATTCTGCAAGGGGGAGTCATTTCTTCCATCAGATTCTCAAAAGAGCCTATGATCCCCTCCGCTCAAAGGTTAAGACCTCTAATCTACAAGGATCTCCGTCAAATGAGAACAGGTAATATCTATTTTGTGCTAAAAAGATGAGGCCTTTGCAGAGAGAAATGTGCTTTTGCAATGCATGAACAAGCAATTCTGCCATCAATTGTGTCAGTGCAAACAGGTAGATTTAATTTGATGGCAAGCAATAAGTAATAGAAACAAAACTCAGTTAACAAATTGATCATATATACATGTTATACAGACGTATTGCAGCATCTACAGTCACATGGAATTAGGGCTGGCATATTTCCAACAGTGAAAATCCAGACAGAAAAGTTGTTGAGCTTTCTTTTCGCAAATTCACATAGATGGCTAAGGTATTTTTAAGGAAAATCGCCAAAAATGACACCTCCAACATGGGTTGTCATAAGTCCTAATGGAATACATGCAGTATATATGACTTTTGTAACATTTTATTTGTACTTCAGCATCAGCTTAAATATATCAGGGAATAGTTTCTTTGGAGCATCCAAACCCCATGGAAAATCGCCATGCTGCCATTCAGGAATATACTTATGGAAAACCAAATTAGAGATTCGAGGAAGCAACAGCTGAATGTCATTTCTGTTTTCTATAATATCATGTCCACCATACCACACAGCAGTTGGCACAACCATGTCTTCGATTTGATAGATTGGAGGAGTGGTCTGTGGATGAAAATATCAGAATGATTAAAATGGGTTTCATCAACCAATCCGATGGTTCATATGCAGTGTCATCAAAATTATGGGGAAATGGTTCCTTGAGCATTCGTTTCAACTTTTCTTTCCTAACGTATTGTGGATCGAGGGCCCCGGCCCCGCTAAGTGAAATAAATACACATGGACACGTGGTATAAGGTTAATGGGCAAGAAAAAGGCCACAACTTTATTGATTACAGCAGTGAAAAGGTATTGGCTTAGGCATTGGATGACTATAGGTGGTGGGTTTATTCAACAGTAGGTGGAGCCTGTTGATGCTCATCCAACTATAGGCTCACCCCCTGATGTCACCGAGGGTCGTGCCATGGCCTCCCGCCAAGCAGGCATCGGACGGAATACACGACTGCCAGATTCCTTTAACGGAATAACCCACGGTAGATAGCATAGGCGATGGCCACACCTAGCCCTTAACACATCACAACACATGAATCCAATGCCTAACCTACCCACCAATACCACAAAAGTTGTGACGATTGCTACGAGGTAGGCGAAAAAACCAAAAAGCCGAATGCCAAATGGAAAAATTCCTACCAGGCCCCCCAGACAACCGGGGCGACCAACCTAAGGTCCATAGCAAGGCCAAAAACCTAGACCCTGAGCTAAAAGGGAGTGGAGGGTGGGTGACTCGGTGCGGGTCGACGAGGACTGAGGGGGAGGAGAAGCCGGCGCCGCAGCATTAAGCTGCTGAACACGCCCCTCGGAGGCACCTGGTTGGCTGCCCCCGGTGGGCGTGGGCGCCGGCCGGCCAGGTAAGGAGGGGCAGGGGCTAAGGCCCCTGCCAGGGCGGAGTCCGGGCTCCCGCCCACAACCACTCCCCTCTCTTGCAGGGAGGAGAGTCCTTGTGGATCGAGGGCCCCGGCCCCGCTAAGTGAAATAAATACACATGGACACGTGGTAGAAGGTTAATGGGCAAGAAAAAGGCCACAACTTTATTGATTACAGCAGTGAAAAGGTATTGGCTTAGGCATTGGATGACTATAGGTGGTGGGTTTATTCAACAGTAGGTGGAGCCTGTTGATGCTCATCCAACTATAGGCTCACCCCCTGATGTCACCGAGGGTCGTGCCATGGCCTCCCGCCAAGCAGGCATCGGACGGAATACACGACCGCCGGATTCCTTTAACGGAATAACCCACGGTAGATAGCATAGGCGATGGCCACACCTAGCCCTTAACACATCACAACACATGAATCCAATGCCTAACCGCCACCCGAGCCGCAAAGGGGCTCGCCGCCAATACCCTCACAGCTGCAACCAATCCCTAATGCTGCTAATGACACTGTCCAACCAAATATCATTCCCAATGTCCGTTAAATGAACTCCGTCATTCCGGTACATGGCTTGGTCGCCGATCCGGATACGGTCATGATAGATGACTCGGCCATTCATAAAGCGCACCCAACGGGCTACCGCCCGGTTCAGGAGTTTCCTGGTTTTCTCAATGGCCATACAGTTCTGTGCACCGCGCCAAACAATTCTTTTCAAAAAGGAGGACCAGAACACCATTGTTCCAGGGCACAAGGCCGCAATCGACTCCAAGTCTCTTTTTATGCACCACAACAAGTCCCCGCTTCTCCTCTTAGCTAGGTCATTCTCCCCCAAGTGAATGATAAGGATGTCAGGAGGGCCAAACATGGCAACTTTGTCAATCAGCAGTGGCATAAGCTCATCCCACCGCATGCCACGGCGCGACAACCAGGCAACTCGTATCCCAGGAGGCAGACCAAGATGATGGGTAAGGCCGGAGCTGATCGCCCGAATGCGGGCCCAATGAACGATGCTGTGGCCGCAAATCCACACAGTGCCCCCGGAAACAGCTGCGGGTCGACGAGGACTGAGGGGGAGGAGAAGCCGGCGCCGCAGCATTAAGCTGCTGAACACGCCCCTCGGAGGCACCTGGTTGGCTGCCCCCGGTGGGCATGGGCACCGGCCGGCCAGGTAAGGAGGGGCAGGGGCTAAGGCCCCTGCCAGGGCGGAGTCCGGGCTCCCGCCCACAACCACTCCCCTCTCTTGCAGGGAGGAGAGTCCTTAACGAATCTGTCATAAATTTGTGCAGGGTTTATTCCTAAACCTTTTCTTCATCTTTTTTTGTGACCCATTAAGTTCAATGAGAGTTAATCCTAAATAAATATGCAGCTTTAACACATTGAAATTTATGACAAATCCCAATCACAACAACCCTTATAATTACCGTGTTGTATATAGCTTTGTTCTTACTGCCATAGTCAAAATATTTCAGTTCTTTTGATTTAAAAACCTATAAAAGAAGGGAGAAAGTACTGAATTTTCAAATTTTTAATGCTGATATATTTATAAAGTACACATAGATTAAAAATTGGCAATATGAATTGTCAGAACCCTGTCCCCAATGCCTACATCATAATAATAATAATAATAATAATAATAATAATAATAATAGTAATAATAATAATGTGGTATGGTAAAGGACCCCTGGATAGTTAAGTCCAGTCAAAGGTGACTATGGGGTTGCGGCACTCATCTCGCTTTCAGGCTGAGGGAGCCGGCGTTTGTCCACAGACAGTTTTCCGGGTCATGTGGCCAGGATGACTAAACTGCTACTGATGCACTGAGGACCGTGACGAGTGCCAGAGCACACGAAAACGCCATTTACCTTCCTGCCACTGAGGCACCTATTTATCTTTTTGCATTGGCAAATATGGTACAATATGTTTATATAGTCAACAAAGATCCTGCTATAAATTTCAAGCAATCAAAATATAAGTTAACTATTTTGTCATGAATTTCTTTATACACATAAAGAGCACAACCAATCAAGGCAGTCTATGATGGATTACTATATTGTTTTCACAAATTTGTGTGTGGTTTCGTAAGTATACATTATTGTTTTATCTGGAAACATTTTCATATTTATCTGGTTTTTTAAAAAATACAATCTGTATTTATCAATATTTTGCATACATCACAAATGAATAAGAAAATGATATTGGAACTTGTATAAAATCATTTCAAAAATCAATCCTTAATGTTCACTATCCTAGTAATAGCCAAACTGTGTAAGGTAATGAGAAATTGCAATGTGCAAATTCAAATTAATGATCACTTCACTTCAAATATAATGAATAAAAAATCACTTTAGGTTTGAAGTTTAAGAACTACTCTTTAGACAACGAAATAGAAAAGTTTCTCTTTTTTTTTTTTTTTGCATGACCCTATTTAAGGATATTTATTTTTGCTTTCATTTGCATGTTATTATTGCCAATTTTTACATCTGTAGACACTTATATATCATATATCACATGTAACCGGGCAACTACACCAGCAATAACTCAGGGCAAAAAAGCTCCTGTGAGTGGTAGCTTGTCATATACCATTTATTGCTATATTGTTTTTGATTTACTGTAACTTTCCTGTCACCTTCTGTAAATTAAAAAAAGAAAACCCTTATATATTCACACACAACAAGCATTCATTTGTACATCAAATGAGCTCTGAATTTTGAAATAAGGAAAAATATGCATTAAACCCCACCTGGACCAAGTGGATCATGTTTTTTACAGAAGTAAAATCTGGAAGAATTCCAGTATACACATCTGCTCGACTCTGGATTAGAGGAAAATAATAAGAATGTAAATATCTTTTAGAATCATCTCTGATTATACTGAGGAAGGAGAGAGATGAATTGCACTATAAAAACATCACCAGCATCAGAGCAATACAACATACATATACCTTGAGAAAGGGAAAGGGATATTACATAGGAAAACATCCATCTCAGGAAAAATGTGATTGTGAGTTTCCTCATCCTAATCCTCCTACTCTTCACTGTTCTGTTCTACTTCTGTTTGTATGAGGGTAGAAATGGAATTCGGCAGGGTCAGCACAATATAGGGGGTGTCCTGAGGGAATAATTATCCACAGCCACCTGCAAGCTCAGTGTTAGGTATCAGCCTGGTAGGAATCTGCACCATGGTTGCCCAGTGAGGCCTTGTTTGTTGGGCTTTCACCCCAGCAAAGTTAAACATGGGCTGACTCCAACCAAACAGGTTTGGGGTGGTCCAAACCCAGCAGACCCATTCCATCAATATGGGAGACCCATTCCATCCAAAAGTTCTGGATCCTGCCTTCCTCCCCCCCCCTGCTGGCTGTAATGAACAGAAGCAACCAGGAGGAGCTATCGGCAAACAATGTTTTAAGCATTAAACAAAAACTGTCATTTGGCCTTGGGGTCTGCTAAATTCATCCATTATAATCCATCAAGCCTCTTTGGGGTAACTCAGGCAGGCCTGGAAATCCTTCTGTGAAAAGCAAATGCTTTGGAATATCACTTAAAAGAAATATGTACAAATCATAATAACCTGTTGTTTTCAAATGCATCTGAACAAGCAACTCACAATAGTCATGAATTCTTGGGGATTCAAGTGTCGTTTCCTTAGGAATTCTTCTGACTCTGTTGTCTGTTGGTTTAAGCACACCACTGCCCAAAACAGCCACATCGCTGACCTGTGTAAAACAATATCTGTTGCTTCAAACTCCTAAGCAAAGATTGGAAGCCTTTCTTAAAATAGTTCTTTTAAAAGATCTGTGATTTTCTTCCAGCCAGGAACACAATGGAGGTGGTTTTGGCACCTCTCAGGTAACAGTAAGAACTCTGCGTCCAGGGCTGCTGTATACCAGTTCTGTTTGCTACACCAGCTGAAACACAACCTGGCTGTGCACTGTCTCTCCAGAGTGGTAAATGCTCTGCTTATCTCCCGCTTGGACTACTGGTATGGCTCTACGTGGGGTACTTTTGAAGATGACTCAGAAATGATAACTAATCAAGGGCTCAAGGGCATCCTGATCAAATTTGCAGATGACACCAAACTGGGAGGGGTGGCTAACACCCCAGAGCACAGGATCACACTTCAAAACGACCTTGACAGATTAGAGAACTGGGCAAAAACAAACAAGATGAATTTTAACAGGGAGAAATGTAAAGTATTGCACTTGGGCAAAAAAAATGAGAGGCACAAATACAAGATGGGGGACACCTGGCTTGAGAGCAGTACATGTGAAAAGGATCTAGGAGTCTTGGTTGACCACAAACTTGACATGAGCCAACAGTGTGATGCGGCAGCTAAAAAAGCCAATGCAATTCTGGGCTGCATCAATAGGAGTATAGCATCTAGATCAAGGGAAGTAATAGTGCCACTGTATTCTGCTCTGGTCAGACCTCACCTGGAGTACTGTGTCCAGTTCTGGGCACCACAGTTCAAGAAGGACACTGACAAACTGGAACGTGTCCAGAGGAGGCCAACCAAAATGGTCAAAGGCCTGGAAACGATGCCTTATGAGGAACGGCTAAGGGAGCTGGGCATGTTTAGCTTGGAGAAGAGGAGGTTAAGGGGTGATATGATAGCCATGTTCAAATATATAAAAGGATGTCAATATAGAGGAGGGAGAAAGGTTGTTTTCTGCTGCTCCAGAGAAGCGGACACGGAGCAATGGATCCAAACTACAAGAAAGAAGATTCCACCTAAACATTAGAAGAAGAAGAAGAGTTTGGATTTGATATCCCGCTTTATCACTACCCGAAGGAGTCTCAAAGCGGCTAACATTCTCCTTTCCCTTCCTCCCCCACAACAAACACTCTGTGAGGTGAGTGGGGCTGAGAGACTTCAGAGAAGTGTGACTGGCCCAAGGTCACCCAGCAGCTGCATGTGGAGGAGTGGGGAATCGAACCCGGTTCACCAGATTACGAATCTACCGCTCTTAACCACTACACCACACTGAACTTCCTGACAGTAAGAGCTGTTCGACAGTGGAATTTGCTGCCAAGGAGTGTGGTGGAGTCTCCTTCTTTGGAGGTCTTTAAGCAGAGGCTTGACAACCATATGTCAGGAGTGCTCTGATGCAGTGGCGTAGCGTGGGGGGTGCCAGGGGGGCCGGCCGCACCGGGCGCAACATCTGGGGGGGCGCGCTCGCTGCCTCCGGAGTCGCCGAAGAGCCTCGGGCGCAGGCTGTAGCAGAGCCCCATGTCTCGTGGAACCGACGAGCTGTGCGCGCGCCCGGGCTGAAGGCGTCCGGCAGGCAGCGGCTCTCAGCCCCGCGCGTCAGGGCCGCGGAGGACGTGCCAGGCAGCCCCTCCTCACAGCCCCGCCTCCGCTGCTGCTGCTGCAGCTGCTGGGCCATGTTGCATTTTCCTCGCCTCTCTGCCCCCCTCCTCCTCCGGGCAAGCGGCGTGGTTTGGGCGGCAGCGCCAGCAGCAACTCGACTCAGATCGGCAGGTTAGGGGTTGGGGGGGCGCAAATTACTTGCCTTGCCCCGGGTTAGGGGGCGCAAATTACTTGCCTTGCCCCGGGTGCTGACAACTCACGCTACGCCGCTGCTCTGATGGTGTTTCCTGCTTGGCAGGGGGTTGGACTCGATGGCCCTTGTGGTCTCTTCCAACTCTATGATTCTATGATTCTATGATTCTATGATTCTAATCCACAATCCAGCAGCCAGATTGGTAATTAGGAAAAGCCACCACGACCATATAAAACCAGTCCTACAGAATCTACCCTGACTCCCAGTACATTTCTGAGTACAATTCAAAGTGTTCGTGCTGATCTTTAAAGCCCTAAACAGATTCAGCCATTGCTGGGAGAAGTGTAGTTACAAGGAACCAGTATAAGGCTTGTATATAAGTATACATTTATTCAGTTTGTTATTCCCCCATGGTTGCATCAGTTCTTTGCCTGCAGATTTTGTGCAAGTAGCCTTAATTTTTGGATGTGTAACTCTGTTAAATGCAAGCTATTAAAATGTAAGACCAAAGTATGTCACCAAAAAAGAAATGAAAAAGATAAATGGAAGAAAAGATTTTTGCTTACCTGCTCCTGTTCATCAATAGCAACCACATCTCTAATACACATTGAAGAAGACCTAGTTTGTAATAAACTGCAGAGAATATGATCACTTTCATCAGCTACTATATAATTATGCAACACGTGTCTTTCTGCATTGTTAATTATGAAACAGACGCAGAGCAAGCAAAAGGGTTATGACAAAAGGATTATCACACACCCATCATGGCAAGTCTGTACAAAACATTGAAATGTACATTGCACTTCCTTGCATTTTTTAAATAAAAAATGTAACGCACCTGAAGATTTATTTTTAAATTAGTGATATATAATTTGTATATCTACATTTATTTATTTTTGTCCTGTGTGCGTCGCCATCATTATTTTGTATCCATGTACACCTGTAAGTTGTACTCAAACTAAACCCATTGAAATGAAATGAAAGTTATTCGTATCCCTTAGTGGGTCTACTCTGAGATGCAGAGCAAACAAAATGGTTAAGACAGAAGGATTATCACATACGCATCATGGCAAGTCTCTACAAAGCATTGAAATGTACATAATACTGTTGAATGGTCTCTTTAAATTTGAAGGTTCATTATTGTTCCACAAGATGTGTATGTCTTTAAGGGACGGAGCAAATAACATAACCTAGTTTTACAGCTGTGAAGCAGTATAGCAGGTGCTGTTAAGTTGTGTTAATTAAGCTGTGTCAGCAATTGAGTATAGTATATAAAGAGCAGCACCTTGCTCTCTCAGTACCCTGGGGGTTGGGTTGGTGGATGGGTCATGCTTATTGATATGTTTAGTGTAAAAGGAGTTTGCTTCTGTTATTACAGTGGTACCTCGGGTTACATACGCTTCAGGTTACACATTCCGCTAACCCAGAAATAGTGCTTCAGGTTAAGAACTTTGCTTCAGGATAAGAACAGAAATCGTGCTCCGGGGGCGCGGCGGCAGCAGGAGGCCCCATTAGCTAAAGTGGTGCTTCAGGTTAAGAACAGACCTCCGGAACGAATTAAGTACTTAACCCGAGGTACCACTGTAAAACCTAGCTAAAGTTATTTTGCGTTCCTTGTAATGTGTGGCCTCCCCAGCAAGCTCTCTGCAGTGCAACTAATCTGCAAATAGCCAACAAATACTTCCTTGCATTTTTTTTAAAAAAGTGTAACCCACCTGGAGATCTTTATATTAAGTGGTATATAATTTTATGTCTACATTTTTTTGTGTCCTTTGTGCATCGGCATCATTATTTTGTATCCACGTAAGTTGTACACACACTAAACCCATTGAAATGAACAGGGCTAAGTTATTCCTACCCCTTAGTGGGTCTACTCTGAGTATAACTTGTCGGATTTGCGTTCGACCGAACAACTCCTCTGGTTGAGCCTTCCAAATCTCCTCCTCCGATGATTAACGACCTGAGCCTTTGATAAGGCTCCAGGCACATTCCCCATTACGCAGAGTATACAGCAGCATGCAGAAAGATGAGATAGTATGAGCTACATGGCTAAAGAGATTTATTACTAACTACGCAGACAGAAAAGCAATATACATGCTCTCTCTGTGAAAGGCAGAAAGCAACTGAAACAAACAAAGGAACAGGAAACCAGTAACATCACATCTGCCTCCCATCTCCCGTGAGACTTCCAACAGTCTGGAAGGTCTCTGGAATGTAAACAGAGTCTTGTGACTCAAAGCACTGCACAGTGGGAACACACAGAAATCTAACATAACTAACATGGATTCAATCTATAAATAACTTCTTCTTCTTCTTCTTGCTAATATTCTCGGTGCAAGAGTGTAGAGTGTGGTGGTTAAAGGGTTAACCTTTCTGTGTCTCACATCTGAGGGAAGGGCTTCCACGGGAAGTCAGCCAGGATGTTGCGTCACAGCTCTTTGTTGTTTTGTGCTGTGAGACTTGCTTTCATTTGTCAGTCGATCCCTGCTCCAAAAATGACTCTGACTCCTTTCTTCTTGGAGCAGGGATCGACTGACAAACGGAAGCAAGTCTCACAGAGCAATTGAGCAACATGCCGGCACCAAATGAGTTACTTTTCATTCCAGCTCACACCTACACTGTGTATATGTATGTGCAATTGCAGTTAATTATTATTTTATTTACTGCATTTATATGCCCATGCTTTCTTCCAGGGAACTCCAGATGGCACACATGTTCTCCCTTTCCCCATTAAATCCCCACAACAACCCTGTGAGGAAGGTTAGGCTGAGAGAGGAAGTGGTCATGGTCACCCAGTGAGCTTCATGGCCCAGTGGGCATTTGAACCTTCTTTCCTGCCCCTTGGGAAGCAAGGGGGGGAGGATGGTCGGAGCAGAGAGGAGGACAGTGGCAAGCCATCAGGGCTCCCAGATGAGGAACAGCGAGAAGAGTGGCAAACTCTGTGACTGCCCCTGGGCAACAAAAGCCCTAGCTATGCCACTGTCTGAGTCCACTGCAAAGACGGTCCATTCTCGTGTTGCCACCCTCCGGACCTCTCCGGGAGGAGGCACACGAAGGAGGGCCTCAGAAGATGACATCAGGGACCTGGTAGGTTCATATAGAAAGAGATGGTCCTTGAGGTATTGCAGTCCTGAACTGTTTAAGGTTTTATAGGTCAAAACAAGCACTTTGAATTGGGCCCAGAAACTAATTGGTAGCCAGTGCAGTCAGACCAGGACTGGTGTAATATGTTCAAACCGTCTTGCTCTAGTGAGCAACAAGGCCACTGAATTCGGCACTAGCTGAAGTTTCCGAACCATCTTCAGACCCATCTTGTCTAGGGAACCACCCACTAACAGTGCCTCAGTCTTATCTTGTTTGAGTTTCAGTTTGTTGGCTCTCATTCAGTCCATTACCGAGGCAAGACACTGGTCCAGCACTTCCACTGCCTCACCTGCAGATGTAAAGGAGAAATAGAGCTGAGTGTCATCAGCATACTGCTGACAACATACTTCAAACCTGCAGATAACCACACCCAGCAGTTTCATGTAGATGTTACACAATGTGGGAGATAGGATTGAGCCCTGTGGGACCCCACATTGAAGGTTTCATGGGGCTGAAAAACATTCCCCAGGCAACACCCTCTGGGAATGGCCATCCAATTAGGACTGGAACCACTGCAAAGTGCTTCAGAAGGATATCATGGGTGATGGTATCAAAAGCTGCTGAGAGGTCGAAAAAAATTAACAGGGACATGTTTGCCTTGTCTCTCTCTCAACAGAGGTCATCATACAGGGCGACCAAATGAATTTCTGTGCCAAAATTGGGCCTAAGCCCTGATTGAAATGGACTGTGGTCATGTTGAAAGCCCTGGTAGAAATGTAAGAGTCAGCTGCACCCACTCCAGTCTTGAGGAAAGAACCCACAGTACTTGTTTATGCTCACAATTCCCCATTGAGCCATGGGCACATAGCCAAAATCCTGCCTCCTAGTGTAACCTCGAAATGGGACAGGGATGCCTGTATTTAATAAGAACATAATAAAAGCCTGCTGGATTAGGCCAGTGGCTGTCAGGAGCTTGCCTTCAACAGCTCACTGGCTAGCGATCTAGCGAAGTCAGAGACCCGAAGAGCTTCTTTTAGTGTTGACCGCCTCTGCTCAAAGGTTAAGAACCTCTAATGTACAAAGATCTCCATCAAATGAGAACAACAGGTAATATCTAAATTGTGCCTAAAAGATGAGGCGTTTGCAGAAAGAATTATGCTTTTGCAATGCATAATCAAGGAATTCTACTATCAGTAGTGTCACTACAAACAGGTAGATTTAATTTGATGGTGAGAAACAAGTAATTAACAAATTGATCATATATACACATTGTACAGACCTATTACAGCATCTACAGTCACATGGAATTGGGGTTGGCATATTTGTAACAGTTAAAATCCAGACAGAAAAGTTGTTGTGATTTTTTTTTTGCAAATTCGCGAAAGAATTTTTAAGGAGAATCACCAAAAATGACAAGTCCGACATGGGTTGCCATACATCTGGATTTTCCTGGACATTTTAGCAATTTCTGCCTGGACACTACTTCTGACTGCAGTATTCCGGATAGGTCCAGCAAATTCCAGACATATGGCAACCCCAATGGAATATATGCAGTATATATGACTTTTGTAACATTTTATTTGTACTTCAGCATCAGATGAAATATATCAGGGTATAGTTTCTTTGAAGCATCCAGACCCCATAAAAAATCAGCATGCTGCCATTCAGGAATATACTTGTGGAAAACCAAATTAGAGATTCGAGGAAGCAACAGCTGAATGTCCTTTCTATTTGACATAATATCATGTCCGGCATACCACACAGCACTTGGCACAACCATGTCTTCGATTTGATAGAATGGAGGAGTGGTCTGTGGATGAAAATATCAGAATGATTAAAATGAGTTTCACCTACCAATCTTAGATTTTTACATTTTCTTGACCTCCCGATGGTTCAAATGCAGTAGAATCAAAATTATGGGGAAATGGTTCCTTGAGCATTAGTTTGACTTATGTGTGAAGGTTGACTGGCTTGAGTATAGGCTATACCAAAATTGTGGAATGTATCATTGAGGATCTATATCAGGATTGATGTGCATGTCCGCTAAAGTGGGCAATGGTTTAGCCTGGTACTTTTAGGCTCTGGATTTAATCATCTTGCATGCAAGGTGTGAGCAGGGTTTTGAAAGCTGAACATATGACTTCAGGTTAAAAGCTCGCAGAATATTTCTTTCCCACTGCAATTGCATTGCCTCCCAAATGCCACACACACACACACACACACACAGAGAGAGAGATGGTCAAGTTCAGTCAAAGGCAAGTATGGGGTTGCGGCACTCATCTTGCTTTCAGGTCGAGGGAGCTGGCGTTTGCCACAGACAGCTTTCTGGGTCATGTGGTCAGCATGACTAAATAGTGCAACAGAACACCACAACAGGAACCAGAGCGCACAGAAACACCCATTTACCTTCCCGCCGCAGTGGTACCTATTTATCTACTTGCACTGGAGTGCTTTCGAACTGTTAGGTTGACAAGAGCTGGGACAGAGCAACGGGAGCTCACCCCATTACACGGATTCGAACCGCCAACCTTTTGATCAGCAAGGCCAAGAGGCTCAGTGGTTTAGACCACAGCGCCACCCACGTCCTACACATACCGTATTTTTCGCCCTATAGGACACACTTTTCCCCCTCCAAAAATGAAGGGGAAATGTGTGTGCGTCCTATGGGGCTAATGCAGGCTTTCGCTGAAGCCTGGAGAGCGAGAGGGGTCGGTGCGCACCGACCACTCTCGCTCTCCAGGCTTCAGGAAGCTCTGTGCAACCTTCGGGAGACCGGCACCACTTCGCGCCCGCCTCCCGATGGCTGCGCAGAGCTGCCTGCATTCTGAAGCCTGGAGAGACTGGCGCGACTTACCGCTGGCCTCCCTAGGCTTGCGGATAGCAGGCTGTTCTCGGGGCTGGGATTGGGGGAAGCTCGGGCTTCCCCCGCGCCAGCCCTGCGCCTGGGGGGAAATAATTTTTTTTCTTTATTTCCCCCCCCCCCAAAAAAAAACTAGGTGTGTCCCATTGGGCGGTGCGCCCTATGGGGCGAAAAATACGGTACATTCTGAGCATGAGCAGCTTTCCATTCAAAAAAAGCACTTGAAAAATAGAACCATCTAGACTAAAAGAATTGAGTTTGCTTCTGCTGATCTAGGGCTAAACATATTTACTTCCCATGCTGGCTGAGGTGCTGGAGTCAGGCTGGTTTGTCACTGCCAGTGCTATCTCGTGCTCTTTAGGTGATCATTTGGGCTATGGAATCCGGGACCTCAGCCATGTGTCCAAGCATGGCTGCACAAGGACTGGTGGGAAGCATAAAGGATTTGCCAGGAGAGGGATGGGATCTAGGTTTACAATGTTGGTATCCATCTGTCTTGAGAGACAATGGAGTCCAACCACTGCATTAGCAGAGCCAAAGTGACCTCCCTGGAGTGCAGGCCTGGGCGGCGGGTATGGGGATCCTGGGCTGCCCAGACAACAAAATCATCCTCTCGTCCTCACTGATGTGGTCCAAAGGAAGCAGAGCAATGCATTTGACACCAGCTTGGCTGCAGAAGTTGCTGGAAGGAGGCATACAAGGCCCCACCCAACCATCACCAGATTTGTGCAGAGTTTACTCCTAAACCTTTTCATTTCTTTTTGGGGTGACCCACTAAGTTCAATGAGAGTTAGTCCCAAATAAATATGCAGCTTTAGCACATTGAAATCCATGACAAATCCCAATCACAACCCTTATAATTACCGTATTGTATATAGCTTTGTTCTTACTGCCATAGTCAAAATATTTCAGTTCTTTTGATTTAAAAACCTATAAAAGAAGGGGGAAAGTACTGAATTTTCAAATTTTTAATGTTGACATATTTATAAATTACACATAGATTAAAAATTGGCAATATGAATTGTCAGAACCCTATCCCCAATCCCTACACAATAATAATAATAGTAAATAATAATAATAATAATAATAATAATAATAATAATAATGTGATGTAATACGGTATGGTAAAGGTAAAAAAGGTAAAGGACCCCTGGACGGTTAAGTCCAGTCAAAGGTGACTATGGGGTTGTAGGGCTCATCTTGCTTTCAGGCCGGGTCATGTGGCCATCATGACTAAACCGCTACTGGAGCACAGAGGACCGTGACGAGTGCCAGAGCGCATAAAAACGCCGTTTACCTTCCTGCTGCTATTTATCTACTTGCACTGGCAAATATGGTATAATATGATTATAGTCAACAATGATCTTGTTATAAATTTCAAGCAATCAAAATATTTTAACCACTTTGTCGTGAATTTCTTTGTACAAATAATGAGCACAACCAGTCAAGGCAGTCTGATTAATTTAGGTGTGGTTTCATAAGAATATATTATTGTTTTATCTTGAAACAACTTTTTTATATTTATCTGTTTTTAATAATACTATCTGTTTTTCCAATATTTTGCAAATTACTTTGCAAAACTTTGCAAATTACTAAGTATATATATATCATATATCACAAGTAACTGGACAACTACACCAGCAATAACTCAGAGCAACAAAGCTCCTGTGAGTGGCAGCTTGTTAGTTACTATTTACTGCTATATTGTTTTTGATTTTATGTAACTTTCCTGTCACCTTCTGAAAATTAAAAAAAAGAAAACCCCTAAATATTCACACACATTAAGCATTCATTTGTACATCAAATGAACTCTGAATTTTGAAATAAGGAAAAATATGCATTGAACCCCACCTGGGCCAAATGGATCATGTTTTTTACAGAAGCAAAATCAGGAACAATTCCAGTATATACATCAGCTCGACTCTGGATTGGAGAGAAACAATAAGAATGTAAATATCTTTGAATATTCTGAGGAAGGAAATGGATGAATTGCACTAGCAAAAACATCACCAGCATCAGAGCAATACAACATGCATATATCTTGAGAAAGGTAAAGGGTTATTACATAGGAAAGCATCCTTCTCAGGTAAGATGTGGTTGTGAGTTCGGTGCCAATTTGCATTTTTTATTTTTATACAATTTTAAGCATCTGTGACAAATAAATATGGTTCCAGTTACAGATAGGTAGCCGTGTTGGTCTGCCATAGTCAAAATAAAAAAAATTCTTCCAGTAGCACCTTTAAGACCAACTAAGTTAGTTCTTGGTATGAGCTTTCGTGTGCAAGCACACTTCTTCAGATACACTGTGTATCTGAAGAAGTGTGCTTGCACACGAAAGCTCATACCAAGAACTAACTTAGTTGGTCTTAAAGGTGCTACTGGAAGAATTTTTTTTATTTTAAATAAATATGGGACACCTTTGCCCAGTATCTGCTTGACAATGCCTAAAAGGATCCCCCCCATCATTTTTATTTGCATTTTTAATACAAAGGCAGAAAAGAAAAACCCACATCTCCTCCCCTCCACATCCCAGTTGTACAACTTTCATATCAATCTCAACATACAACTAAATATCTGGTGAATTCC
Source organism: Podarcis pityusensis (assembly GCF_964106645.2). Classification (NCBI taxonomy): domain Eukaryota; kingdom Metazoa; phylum Chordata; class Lepidosauria; order Squamata; family Lacertidae; genus Podarcis; species Podarcis pityusensis. The sequence continues at coordinate 65,668,419 of NC_138032.1, forward strand.
CTTCCACCTTTTTCCTGATTTCCTATTTTTTCTATTAAATCCCGTATTCCCCATTTTTAATCTTAGGATGTCTACCTCTGTTAAATTGTATTAACTTCTATTCTGCTGGATTTACTCAAGACCTGCTTGATTATTTACTTTTTATACTGGTTCTTAAAATATTCAATAAACACTTTCCAATCCTCCTTATATTCTATATCGTCTTTTTCTCTTATCCCGTTCATCACTGCTGCCAATTCAGCGTATTCAAGCATTTTAAACTGCCACTCTTCCTTGGTGAGTACCATACTCATTCTCCACTTTTGTGTCAATAAGATTCATATAATTCAAACAGATAGATAGATAGATAGATAGACAGATAGATAGATAGATAGATAGATATATGATCGATTTCTGTTCATTTGGAGCATGGTTGTTTGTATGAGGGCAGAAATGGCATTGGGCAAGATCAACATAGTATAGGGGGTGCCCCATAAGTGGCCTGAGGGAAGAATTAGCCACAGCCACCTGCAAGCTCAGTGTTAGGTATCAGTCCCATAGGAATCTGTACCACAGTTGCCCAGTGAGGCCTTGTTTGTTTGGCTTTCACCCCAGAAAAGTTAAACACATGGAACAGGTTTGGGGTGGTTCAAACCCAGCAGACCCATTCCATCAATATGGGGCTCATGGAATGATGAACTGATACTGGGACCCAAGGCCTTTCCAACCCTTACCCTTTCTGCTGCTGTCAATAAAAATTTGGCTTGATTTTATCCCATCATCATTGTATAGTCTTGCTATTTTACTGAACTCAAAACAACAAAAACCAGAGAAAACAACAAAAACCATATAGTTTATACATTCTGTAATATACCAGGGTCTCTTCCACAAAGATTCTTCTAATTTCCTCTCAATTCTAGCTGCAACATGTACAGACTTGGTCACTCAATTGCACATTTAGGACTCCAATGCTATACAGTGGTGCCCCGCAAGACGAATGCCTCGCAAGACGAAAAACTCGCTAGGCGAAAGAGTTTTCCGTTTTTTGAGTCGTTCCGCAAGACGAATTTCCCTATGGGCTTGCTTCGAGTTCTTGCGAGTTTGTTTCCTTTGTTTCCTTTTTCTTAAAGCCGCTAAGCCGTTAATACCCGCTAAGCCGCTAAGCCGCTAATAGCCATGCTTCGCAAGACAAAAAAACCGCAAGACGAAGAGACTCGCGGAACGGATTAATTTCGTCTTGCGAGGCACCACTGTACATGCATAATTTGAATCATGTACTATTGAATGGTTAATTTATCTTTATCTATTAGAATAAAATATATTGCTGTTGGGTGGACTGGAGTATAGTGTTTTGTCAATATATTTAGCAAAATAAAGAGTCATCATACCACGTTTAAGTTATTTGGATTGCATCCACTGGTCAGGAAAATAATTTGAATACAAATCTCATCTATTACGGGATAACTGCACAGCTTGGCATTCAGTCTTTTCTCTTTGTTACTAAAACCAACAAATTCTTTCTTCCCCCATATCAGCTGTAAAATAAACACACAGAGAGATCTTGGTAAGTCTCTTTAGGATTAATTCCCTAAGGAAGTACCAGGTATTCAAGCAAGACCCAAGGCATTGACTCAACTTAAAGGTTTTATTGAGGCTTCGGCAACAGACTGGGGAAAACATGGAAATGGGTCTGATTTGTACACATTTCAGTGTCTCCCGCCCCTCGGCAATACCAGGTATCACCCAAGGCAGTGATTCAACTTAAAGGTTTTATTGGGGAAAACATGGAAATGGGTCTGATTTATATACACTTCACACACACACCCCGCAATAGCCGCCTAGTGCATGATTGGCTGCTTTGTGCCAGGCAGCGAATCACAATGCAGACCTCAAAAGTCTGGCCTGCATGGTGATGCGGACTCAAGCTCTGAGAAGGAGACACCAAGGAACATACATAAAATTTTCCATGACCAACCCCCTCCCAAAGCTTGAGGAATGAAGTGCCCATATCACTGAACTGATTATACACACAATAAAAACCTATGAGAAATACCGACTCTGATAAATCCATCAGGAAGATTGAAAAATAGCGCCGCAGGTCCACTGGTGTCCACAAATGTGTAGGTAGGAGCCAAAGCCATGAAGAGCTTGACTTTCTGAGCAACCTGTGGCCTGAGTGAAAAGCCAATTAAACCTGCCAAAGAGAAAGAATTCCAGAATTCAGCAGCTATTCCAGATATACCAGAGCCGATATGCACACTGAGTCTTTTGGTCCCTCGTACTGGGGAATTGCCTTATCATAATAAAAGAGTACATGCATATGATCAGGGCCTCAGTACAGGTGACTGAAGTTAGGGCTGAGAAAGACTACTATCGGATACTCAGGAAAGCTGCTGCCAGTCAGTGTTGACAATGCTGAACTACATGAACCAATGGTCTGACTTGGTACTACAGATCTCTGTAGTCCTATATACTTATCTGGAACCAGCTGGCAAAAAGTCTCAAAGCCGATTAAAAAAAAAGTGCTCTTAAATCCCTTGCTTGTTGTTGCTTCAATCTGAATTATTAGATTTCAACTATATCTGTATTTTGAATTTTTGATAGTAAGAAGGCTTTTAAAAAGGGACATGGGCAGTAAATAAATTCCATTCATTTCACATTACTTACCAAGCGTCCCACCCTGAGACTGACCGATAAAATACAACCCTTCTTGCTTTGTTTTCTGCAGGATAAAAGTTATTGTTGCTGGAATATCATATATCGCAATTTCATGGAAGCTGTAAAACATTACACGAACAAAATGCAGGTGATATTTTTTCCACTTACTCTCATGTTGCATTAAGAGATCACACTATTAGAAATGTGCATGGACTCATGCCCCAAATAATGAGGTGAACTAGGGTGATTTGAGCTGGGATCTCCCATTCCTAAATGGGATTATGCCTCTGAAATCATGTTAACAGAGTCCCCGACCTGCACCACTTACTTATTGTAATCAAATTTTATGTACATTGTAAAAATAAGTAAGTAAGTGATTCCCAGTGTCTCTGTTGCCTATTGCTCAATATCCCAAAAACCAAAGCACTGCACCAACAAGCACAAAACAACCACTCTGCAGTGCCACAAATCCAACTTAATGGTGTAAAATTGGAAAATGTCAATCACTTTTCCTACCTGGGCAGTTGTCTTTCAGAAGTGCTGAGACTGATGCTGAAATCCAGCATCGCCTAAGCTCTGTGAGTGCAGCTATCTCTCGACTGAAGCACAGAGTGTTTGATGACAAGGGCATTCACAGGGAAACCAAAATGCTTTTTATAAAGCTATTATACTACCAATTTTACTGTACATATGTAAAACATGGACTGTTTATAAACACCATCTCCAACTTTTCGAAAGATTCCATTAACAGTGTCTCCAAAAAATATTGCGTGGACAGGCGGAGTGCCCAGATCCCGAGCGGTCCCTCCCGTCATGTGGAATAACGACTCAAGACAACGTGCCATGGGATTAAATTGGCCACAACTTTATTAAATTTCAAATGTGGGTAGACCTTGGCTCAGGCATTGGGCGTTCTCCCTCCCCAGTCCCCAGCCAGGGGCTAGGGAGCTTCAGGGTTATCCAGTGTGGGGGGGCGGCTCTGGAGAACATATGTTCAAGCAGAGATAGCCGCCCCCATTACACCGCCGCAGCAGGGGAGAGCAATGACGACCTTTCGGCGTACGGTCAAAGCCTCCCTTCAGAAACCCCTTTAATGGGGAACCTTGGTATCGCCGCCGCAAAGAGGAAGATGGATTAAAGGGTTCCGCCCAAGGCCTGATACCACCAAAGTTGTGACGTTTTGCTACGGGAAAGGCGAAACCTGCCAATGCAGGGAAATTCCTTTCCGGCCCTTTAACAGCGACCTTAACGTAGCAGCGCCCGCATACCTGTGAGGAAAAGTTAACCTGCAAAACCTATGAAGAAAAGTTAACCTGCAAAAGAAGACATTAACTGAGGGTGGGTAGGGTGGGAGAAGCTCTGGAGCCAAGTGAGGATTCCCAGGTAAGATCCTCCCTCTATTGTGTGGGCAGGTAATCCCTCCCCTACCTGGCCTGGTCTCCTTGGCAACGCTTCCCCCAGGTGGGATTGGACAACTGACTGAGGTAGGCGGAGACCTCCAGGTATCCCACCTGAGGGAAGGCAAAGCCAAGCCTATGCTGATGGGGCTGCTCCAGATCTAGGGCTGTGCGCGTCCATGCAAAGGGCGCCCCCCGTTTTAAGCGGGGAGCGGTCATTCCACATCAGGTGGGAAAACAGGCAAATTAATGTCAGTGTACTGGAAGAAGCAAAGATCACCATTGTTAAAGCAATGATTCTTCAACATCAGCTTTGTTGGACTGGTCATCTTGTTCAGATGCCTGATTATCATCTTCCAAAGCAACTACTCTCTTCCAAACTTAAGAATGGAAAGCGAAATACTGGTGGACAACAAAAGAGGTTTAAAAATGATCTCAAGGCAAATCTAAAAAAATGTAGTATAACCACCGATAACTGGGAAACTCTGGCCTGTGAGTGCTCCAACTGCAGAAAAGCCTTTACGAAAGGTATCATGGACTTCAAAGAAGCACGAACTCATGGCAAAAAGGAGAAACCAGCTAAGAGGAAGGCACATTTGGCAAACCCTCCTTCACATTCAACTCCCACCCAGAAACTCACTGGAAGGACCTCACCTGAAGCTGAGACTCCAATAATTTGGCCACCTCATGAGAAGAGAAGACTCCCTTGAAAAGACCCTGATGTTGGGAAAGATTGAGGGCACAAGGAGAAGGGGACGGCAGAGGACGAGATGGCTGGACAGTGTTCTCGAAGCCACCAACATGAGTTTGACCAAACTGCGGGAGGCAGCGGAAGACAAGAGTGCCTGGCGTGCTCTGGTCCATGGGGTCATGAAGAATCGGACATGACTAAATGACTAAACAAAAAAAATCCAAACTAGATGTTCCCAGAGAATAGACAACAGAAACTAGGCTTTGCCTGACCAGATAGAGGCACAGCTGGGCACTCTGTAGCACCATGGCCACCTGAACCTCAAGCAACTGCAAAGGATTCAGAAGTACCGCCATGCTATGTGCCCACTTCTTCAAAATGGGTATAACTCCATCAAGAGCAGTCTAGGAAACCACCCACTCCCAGTGCCTCCTTGGTTTAATTAAACACATTGTTTCTACCCACCCACCTCCCCTTTGACATCTTTGTATTGTTTCAAGTGGGCCCAGCCCCAGGCAATCTAGGGCTTTATCTACACATTCCCAGAAAATTCCAGATTGGCTTGATTCAGTTCAGGACCTAAGATTTGTCCAGAGAGAATGCACAGACCTAGTTAAGATCTCAGAGCCCCACAAATTCAGTCTTCATGAATATAGAGAAAGTCATTCATTTTGACATGTTGATGTTGGCTCTAAAAATAATAAGAAAGGGAACCACAATCCACCATGTCCCATCTTTGGGAAGTCTTTCTAGGAGTGAAGCACTTCTGACACAACACTAGGGGAAAAAAGATATATTGGCAGCAGTTGTACTTCAGAGACAGTAATCATTGCAATTGTCTCAACTATCCAAGCTACAAGTTGTCCCTTTATACCTGAAATTCCAAAATTCTTCTTGGTCAATTGACAGGGTCTTGTGTCTTCTAGACCAGCTGGTCCCTCTAGTACTTATTATCCAAACATCATAGCCAGCATCTGCTAGAGCAAATCCCAGGCTATTGTTGGGAGGATTTACAATCCAGGTCCTACCTTCACTCAAAATACCATGTACCAGTAAAACAGCTGGCCTAGGATCTGGGGGGAAACAAGAAAAAGGGCATTGGAAAATATTGTAGTCAATCTATCTTTGAGGTAGTTTCTGTTCACTTCATCAACATAGTACAATTAAATCACCATTTATGCACACACAATAGTTCGGTTCATGTTTGGTTAAGAGTTCAATTCACATTATCCTTGGCATTTTTTCTTAGCTTTCAGAAAGTTAGAAGCTGGTGCGCTGATATAAAAATATAGTTAAGATCACATCAAAACACACACAGTGGGATGTGACTTATTGTCTTCAACAATTCCAAACCCAGAAACTATGGTAATTCTGAGCATTTATATGCACACATTTGTTTTCTCTGGGCTGTGTGGAATCCTGCCAGGACTTTTCCTTAAAAAAAAACAAAAACCCTATAAAGCCCAGTTACATTCCAAAATTACCTGTCTTCCCAGAACTGTGCATTCCATAAGGAATTCTGTTTGCTTGCAAGTAGTAGCCATCCTCTGTCAGGATTTCATGCTCTTCACTTGGGTATCTCCAATACTGAATTATTTCATTCTGCAAGAACAAAGAAATTCTCAGCAAATTGAGACCTTTATTCTAAATCTAGAGTTGCTACAGGAGATTTTAGTTACTATGGTGCTGAGGAGAGGAGAAAAAAGTCCTGAATCCTGCCTCCCCCCCCCCCCTTTGCTGGCTGTAATGAACAAAAGCAACCAGGGGGAGCTATCGGCAGACAATGTATTAAGCATCAAACAGAACATGTCATTTGGCCTTGGGGCTAGCTAAATCCATCCATTATAATCCATCAAACCTCTTTGGGGTAACTAAGGCAGGCCTGGAAATCCTTCTGTGAAAAGCAAATGCTTTGGAATATCACTTAAAAGAAATATGTACAAATCATAATAACCTGTTGTTTTCAAATGCATCTGAACAAGCAACTCACAATAGTCATGAATTCTTGGGGATTCAAGTGCCGTTTCCTTAGGAATTCTTCTGACTCTGTTGTCTGTTGGTTTAAGCACACCACTGCCCAAAACAGCCACATCGCTGACCTGTGTAAAACAATATCTGTTGTTTCAAACTCCTTAGCAAAGATGGGAAGTCTGTTTTAGAATGATTCTAGATGTGCTGAGGGCAGTGAGTGCAATTTTAGTTCTGATGGTGGTGTGCAGGGAAGAAATAATGGATTATTATCTCTCTTCTGAAAATATTAGTCACTGAGATAGATGCTTTGTGGGGAACCACTGAAAAAAGATCTGCCTCACGAGGAAAAGTCAGGGCTATCTCTGAAATAAGGGTAAGCATGCTGGATTCTGAGGGAAGCAGCTTCCTGGTCACTGAAAAAATAATATCCATTTTCTCTAGAGGTGATTTGGACAGGTAATGCGTAAGAACTTTCCCATAGTATGTGAGTTTCTTCACATCACTTCAAGGCCCAAATAGCTTCAATTAAGTGGCTTCATGTAAGATGGAGCACAAAAAAAGTGCAAGATTAAGGTAGTGGCTGTGGTAAATTATAGGGCATCTCCCACTGAACATGAAGAATCTCTTGCTGAGCTATTGTTTGGTGCAAGGATTACTTGAACAAGGTTGCCCAACTTACTGGACGCTGAAGGAACAACTACACTTCCAGAAATACTCCATGAAGTATAAATAAAATTTGAAAGAACCCTGTGTAAAATTTTAATAATTGCAAGAATATTGTTTTTGTGTATGAACTTGTAAAATAATAATATTTTATATTTATTTATTTATATTTTTATTTAGAGCTGGGCTGCAAGGAACAAGGACTGAAAAGTTGTGGCCAGAGCAGAATGAGAAACTGTAGAAGCTGGATCATGTTGACAGTATTTTTAAAAGCAAACTTAAACATTTGTTATTAGCTTGCAACTGTTTCCAGCTTTCTTCACTAATATGAGGAACAGCACTTATGCAACCCACCGCACAGCGAACCCCCGTCCACAAACCTGAGCTCACTCAGAGCCCCCATCATGAACGAACAAACTGTCCAACATTGAAACATACACACATACCTCTCAACACTGAGCTCCTTTCCCACACCCGCTGCCCCACAATGAAACCAAGCTAGAATTTCAAAACATAAGACATTCTTGTTGGTTATACCTGTTTTTAAATTAGTTTTAAAAATTTCTTTAGATGTTTTTAACAGTTTTAAATGTTTTAAACATTTTTTTAAAATCATATTTTCCTTATGGAGGAAGGGCAGGCTACAAATGCCATTCAGAAAGTAATGTATAAATAATTCTGTACACATTTATGCAGTTTGTGATTTCCCCACAGCTGAATCAGTTCTGTGCCAGCAGCCTTAATTTCTACTGGGCTGTAGGCTGTACTTTATGATAGCAATGTCTAACTTTGTTAAATGCAAGCTATTAAAATGTAAGACCAAGGTATGTCACCAGAAAATAAATGAAAAAGATATGGGGAAGAAAAGATTTTTGCTTACCTGTTCCTGTTCATCAATAGCAACCACATCTCTAATACACACTGAAGAAGACTTAGGTTGTAATAAACTGAAGAGAAGAAGATCACTTTCATCAGCTACTGTATAATGATGCAAAACGTGTCTTTCTGCGTGCATTGTTAATTATGGAACAGAAGCAAGCAAAATGGTTATGATAAAATTATCATGATGTACCCATCATATGCTTAGTGGCAAGGCAAGTCTGTAAAAAACATTTAAATGTAGGTTACACTTCCTTGCATTTTTTTAAAAAAATATAACCTTCCTGGAGATTTAAATCCACCTGGTATATAAATTGTATTTCTACATTTTTATTTTATTTTTTCATCCTGTGTTCATCGTCCTCATCATTATTTTGTATCCATGTAAGTTGTACACAGATTAACCCATGGAAATGAACAGGGCTAAGTTATTCATGTCTACTCTGAGTACAACTAACATGGATTCAGTCTATAAATAATAACTTCTTCTTGTTGTTGTTGTTGCTATTTTTTGTGCTCCAAGAGCGATTGAGTGACATGCTGGCAGCAAATGAGCTACTTTTCATTCCAGCTCAGACCTCCAATGTGTGTGTTTGTGTGTGTGCAGCTGCAGTTCAATTATTATTTTATTGACTGCATTTACTTGGGAAGTGGGGGTGGGGGTCGGGGAGGACAGTCAGAGCAGAGAGGAGGACAGCGGCAAGCTGGAGCACCTGCTATCTCACTCCTAATCTTCATCACCCATTATTTCCCAGCTCCTTTCTTCTTCTGGTGTGTGTTCAGTTTCAAATCACCATGGTCCTGGTTCCTTACTCTCTTCCTATTCTCCCTCTCTGTAAACCACTTGGAGTGGCTCATCTAGTTCAGATGGATGTAAAAATTGTGATATTTGATTGAATATTAGACATAGATTTTGATTTTGTTCTAACTGTCCCAATGTGCTGGTCCCGGGGGGGGGGGGGGGGCGAGTAAGATTAGATTGTCAATAGCCCCTACTGAATGTTGGTTGCCAAGGTAACCAGAGTTACAGTGTGATAGTTCGAATGTTTTGCAGCACCCCAGGGAAATTGATACCAGTGGGGAGTTGTGTATCTTTACATACTATGACCTGTAACCTTTCTTGTATGCAGAAGGATGTTTTCAAGTTTTATGACTTTTGTGTGCTGTGTTTGAAACTGCTATATAAGTTTTGTTCTAATGTGCCTTGTGGCAGTCTTTCCTAACCAGCACTTCTGCTGAACAACTATTTAGCAAAGGTGTCCTATTGCAATAGCTTTAATAAACTGGGTTCCTGCTGGATCTGTTGGGTTTGCTGTTATTCTTTTGTTCCATGTTTTTATTTAAAAACATAACAAACCTGGGTAACAAACAAATGGTGTAGAAGTCAATTCTTACCACAGGATGAATAATTACCTTGTTTACACAGTCATTCACAATATGATTTTGCCCTTTTAACCAAGCAGTATTTACTGGTGTTTTATTGATATTGCTAATTCTCCTTTAGGCATGATTATACTGATTTAATTATGTTTTGTATATTGTATGCCACCTTGGTGTACTTTTATGAATACCTTTATAACTATTTCAACAATTAAATGATATTGCCCAGTAATGAACCAACTAGTTACATGAAGTCACCTTCTTATTTAGTTTGTTAATTCCTTGCATCATTTTGATTATGGTATATGAAAACATTGTGGGCGATTTTAAAGAACAAGACTGGGTGATAACAATCATTTCCAGTTGTTCAAGAGGTTTGGGTTTGATTTTTTTAGATAAATGCAGCATGAAGGAAGTAAGAGTTCTGCAGCTGCTGCTGCTCCTGAAACATCCTAAGGACTATATTCTTTATACTTTTTAATGTTATAATATAGACAGTCTTATTCCTTGGTTTCTGAATCTTGGACAGAGAAGGTCTGCAACTTGTGCTAATTGTTGCTGGACTACATTTCCTGTGATCCCTGACCATTGGCCATCCTGATTGGGGCTGATGTCCAACAGTCAGAGTTGGGCCACAGGCTGCTCACCCCTGGAATATAGCCTGTGGCCCACTTGGAAGTATCCTGGGCTCTGAATGATAACACCAAAGTTGCAGGTTCGATGACACAGCTGCATATTCCAGCACTGTAGAAAGTTGGACTAGACGATCCTCAGGGTCCCTTCCTTCCAACTGTACAATTCTATATATCCCACCTTTCTTCAAGGAAATCTAAGGCATGGATTGGCAGCAGGGTAGGGCGGTCAAATCAGTCTCAAATGCAGTGATTAATCAAGCTTGCTTGGCAGCCTTTTATTTTAAGTGAATTTTTAGTGGGGGTTAACTGAAGTTCTTGTGATAGAGAGATGATATAGCACAATGACAAAGAGACTGATCTGGTTCCTGGTTAAAATATTGCCTCTGCCGCTGGGGCCTTAGGCAAACTACTCTCTCAAAGCCTCAGTCCCTGTATTTGCAATATGCCAAAAATAATCCTGACTTACCTTACAAGGGTGTTGTAAAAATTAAAATGCATGATGCATGTTTTATAATATCTGTTTGCGATTGTGTAATATAAAATAATATAAAATAAAATAATGTAGAGTGCTTTGCACACATATAAATGCTAAATATAAGTTCACCATCAGTAGGAGATCTTTTATATTTACACTACATTTTCATATCTATCAATATCTTTCAGAAGTGAGGAACACGAAATCTTCCCATCTTTTCCACAAATGGACTAAACAGTTTGTAGTAAAGAATTCTATGGTCTGGATAACTACTAAAAAGCATTTGACACACATATAGAATCATTCATCAAGTCTATTCAATGCATAATAAGGTAGGCAAGGGTGAGCACGCTTTGAACTACAAAATAACATTAAATGTCAAATTCCAGTCACTGAACTGCAAAATATTGAGTGTTCACGGAAGGAGGCATGCTACACATTCTAGCCATCAGGCTCTCTTCCTGCTCACAACCGCAGATAGAGCATTTGGGCTGGATTCAACTAACCCAGTGTGCTTGTGTAAGCCAGCTCAAGACATCCAATTAGCATAATGGGGTTTTCCCCACACAAACACTCTGTGCCTCCTGAAAATCAGCTGTAGAGAACCTCAAGAACAGCATGCGGGGAACAGCACATGGAGAGGGAGGCAGGAAAAATTGCTCTGCCTGGCAATCAGAAATGCTTGTGCTGTTGGAAAGATCAGAAGAGTACATTCCTCCTCACATTTTCTTTCCCAGGCCACACTTCATGTTAGTGGTTATTACTGTACGCACAATGAAAGGAGCCACAACAAAGTCCACCATTCCTGGCTGGGTGTCAGAGGAAAAGCAACTGGTAGTGACAACCATGTAAATTATGAACATCTAACAAAGTTATAGCTGCTAGAACACACATCTCTTAAAATATTTAATAAACTTATCCACTGTTCATGTCATTTGAAAGAGCTGCAAGGCATTACACAATTGCAGTCTTTGTGAAAGACTAATGAAACAGTAATTAGTAATCCTACCCAGAGTCAGTCATCCAATTATCTGACAGTTGTGTATTACTGTTCTTAGCTTAGATGCATTTTCGACATTTTATTAGAGAACCTCCCTGTTTTGTGGAGTTTGCAAATGTGTTTTTCTTTGTAGATTATGAACCTCTTGGTGGCTGCAGGAGGACAAGGAGTCACCACCAGCTTTGCTTTTGTTCTTTTCCTGTGAATTGGAGCAAACGGCAATCCACAGAAAACCTGACTTGCCATTTGTTCCAGTTCAGCATTAAAGAGTGTTTTTTTCAAGAGGAAAGCAGGACACAGACCTAGAAGTGCAGGCTTGTGGTTAGAACGCTCAGGACAAAAGTAAGTGTGAATGAGCCATCAGATGAAACCACTGATTTTCTGGGGGTACCCATGGGCGTACGCAGCACTGTCACCCTAGAAGAGAAGCACTGGTTAAAAGTGTGGCACTTACTGTAACAACTTCATGTTGAGAAGAAGAAAAGCACTGGATGAAACACACTTATAAGTCCTCTCATCAGAGATTCCCACAGTGCATAGGCGCCAACTCCTAGGGGCCACGGGGGCTTTGATTCCCACAATAAAATGTTTGAGGGCGCTGGGCCCCCACAAAGTTGATGGGCATTCCCATTAAAATGATGTGTGTGCACTGCATCATGTGATCAGTTGTGTGAGGCGGAGCTTCCTTGGGCCCCCACAATATTTTATTCAAGTTGGCACCTATGCCACAGTGAGTGGAACAATGTCACAATGCTGCATAGCTAATCAGATGAAGTTAGTTCATGTCATTCAGAGCAAGGGTGTTCCTTTGTAATTACAGTGTAAGATTGCAAAATATATTACTCCTACAGTTAGAACTGGATATGGAACAACTGATTGGTTCAAAATTGGGAAAGGAGTACAACAAGGTTGTATATTGTCTCCCTGCTTATTTAACCTATATGCAGAATTCATCATGCAAAAGGCTGGGCTGGATGAATCCCAAAATGGAATTAAGATTGCCGAAAGAAATCTCAACAACCTCAGATATACAGATGACACAACCTTGATGGCAGAAAGTGAGGAGGAATTAAAGAACCTTTTAATGAAGGTGAAAGAGGAGAGCAAAAAATATGGTCTGAAGCTCGACATCAAAAAAATGAAGATCATGGCCACTGGGCCCATCACCTCCTGGCAAATAGAAGGGGAAGAAATGGAGACAGTGAGAGATTTTACTTTATTGGGCTCCATGATCACTGCAGATGGTGACAGCAGCCACGAAATTAAAAGATGCCTGCTTCTTGGGAGAAAAGCAATGACAAACCTAGACAGCATCTTAAAAAGCAGAGACATCACCTTGCCAGCAAAGGTCCATATAGTTAAAGCTAATTCAACCTCCTTCTGGCGTACCATTAGGGGGCTCCTGGGCCAAGAGCGGATTGGTCCCACATGTACTGTAGAACCCCAGGAGTGGATGAAATATTTCCAAACCCTCTTCTTCGACGACAAAGCTCAGAACAATGATCCAAGTGCCTACTCCGAGAACTTACCATATTGGCCTCCTGTCTCCATAGAGGAGGTGGGGAACCTAATTGCCCAACTGAAAAACAACAAAGCCCTGGGCATAGACCACATTCCAGCAGAGCTCATGAAGAACAATATCAGTTGGTGGGCTCCTTTAATGGCGTCAATATTCACATACATTGATTCAACAGGCATAATCCCTGGCTGCTGGACAGAGGCAGTAATCATCCCAATCTATAAAAAGGGTCCTATGGCAGATCCAGCGAGCTATAGACCCATTAGCCTCCTTACTATCCCCAGCAAATTGTATGCCAAACACCTCCACATCAAACTAATTGACTGGATGGAAACGGAGGCAGTTATGGCAGAGGAGCAAGCCGGCTTCAGACAGGGCAGAACAACAATAGACCATTGTTTCGTTTTAGCACATCTCATTGATAAATACGCCAATAAAACACGTGGGATTCTATACGCAGCATTTATTGACCTGAAGGCGGCCTTTGACTCGATCTCACGAGTCAAACTTTGGGCTAAACTCAATGTTACCAACATTGATAAAAGATTACTATTCTTGATAAAAAGCCTATATAAAGACTCCAAGTTATATGTAAGAACCTCAGTAAATGGGCAACTAATTGGCCCTGTACCAGCCACCAAAGGAGTCAAGCAGGGCTGTATTTTAGCCCCGGCCTTATTCAACTTATATATAAATGACATGGTCAAATACCTAACATCCCCGGAGTTTCATGCCCCCAAACTGGCCGAAAAACCAATTTCAGTACTCCTCTATGCGGACGACGCGGTTCTCTTATCACGAACTAAAGTAGGCCTCAAAAGGCTACTAAGAGAATTCTCAGCCTACTGCAGGAGAGATCAATTGGTGGTTAATCACCAAAAAACCAAAGTCATGGTCTTCGCTAGGAGACACAGACATCATAGATGGGAGATGGACAATCAGCCAATAGAACAGGTCAAAATTTTCAAATACCTAGGAGTGGTTTTCCAGTCAACAGGGGCCTGGGAGGCCCATCATAAATATGCTAGGGGAAAAGCATCTCAAAGCGCCAAAATACTGTCTCGCTTTTACTTTACGAAAGGGGGCAGACATATCCCAGCAACTCTGGAGGTCTTTCAAGCAAAACCCTTGGCGCAATTACTCTACGGGGCCCAAATCTGGACGGGAAATCATTGCCGCACACTTGAAACGGTCCAGTCTAAATTCTTAAGACAGATTCTAGCCGTTCCACCATGCGCACCAAATGCGGCCCTACGGCTGGAGACTGGCCTCCTCTCCGTCGAAACCCGAACCTGGTTAAGAACATTTAACTATTGGCTTCGCTTAAATTTAAACCCATCCAGACTACTACCTCTAGTAGCACGAGATGCACATAGAAGTCGGTGGTCCAAAGTAGTGCATCAAAAACTACTTATATGTGGCCTCCAAGCACAGCATCTCCTGAAAATGGGTCTCCCCAAGGCAAAAACTATTATTGATCAGCGCATGAAGGATATTGAGCAGCAAAATAATCTGGCCTATATTAAGAAATTTAGTGCTTGGTACACTTATCTGCCCCCCTCCCACTTTGATTTTCGGGCACCTTATTTGTCTACCTTAACCATTCCAAAACTCAGACGGGCCTTTACACTGGCCAGACTAAATATGTTACCCTCGGCTGTTCTTGAGGGTAGATATCAAGGAACTTCATTCGAGAACCGGCTCTGCCCCTGTGGAGCTGGCTGCGTGGTACTGTGTCACACATTCTCTTGTCTTGCTCCCTATATAAAGATCTCAGGGACGAGACCATCGCGCCGCTCCTGTCCGCCATCCCGGGCCACTCTTGCGAAGCCAAGCTGTTCTCACTCCTGTCCGACCAGAACGGCTCGACAACAGAGAAGGTTGCCAAATTTGTTGAGAGAGCAATGAGACTGAGAGCTGCTACCTGAGTGACATTAGCGTCGTCGCCCAGATTCCTCTCCTAGGATATTACTATTATTATCGTTATGTTTTGCTACTATTATTTTGTCGTCCCCTAAAATGTATTTTATATAATTGACTTTTTAGTTTTATTCTTTGTGTGTCGTATTGTTGTTTTATTGCTATGGCCGATGGCTGACGCAAATAAAGATTCTTATCTATCTAGTTAAAGCTATGGTTTTCCCAGTAGTGATGTATGGAAGTGAGAGCTGGACCATAAAGAAGGCTGATCGCTGAAGAATTGATGCTTTTGAATTATGGTGCTGGAGGAGACTCTTGAGAGTCCCATGGACTGCAAGAAGATCAAACCTATCCATTCTGAAGGAAATCAGCCCTGAGTGCTCACTGGAAGGACAGATCATGAAGCTGAGGCTCCAATACTTTGGCCACCTCATGAGAAGAGAAGACTTCCTGGAAAAGACCCTGATGTTGGGAAAGATTGAGGGCACAAGGAGAAGGGGACGACAGAGGACGAGATGCTTGGACAGTGTTCTCGAAGCTACCAGCATGAGTTTGACCAAACTGCGGGAGGCAGTGGAAAACAGGAGTGCCTGGCGTGCTCTGGTCCATGGGGTCACAAAGAGTCAGACACGACTAAACGACTAAACAACTAAACAACAACAAATGAGTAATGCATAACAAATAATGTCACAATTTCAGTAGATCTGTTTGATTCCATTTGTGGGAAGTTATTGTTTTTATTTGTTCCAAATTATTTTAGTGATCTGTGGGCTACGTGTAATAACTGAATTTAAAAATCACACAAGTAGGAGTACAATAACATAAAATGAAAGCAGATAAACACATAGGTAAAGCAGACTGCTAAAACTGCAGAACCATTACTTCCTACTACCTGCTGACAGCTAGCAACCTACCAATGTCTGAGCAAATAAACATGTTTTCAGTAGCTGTGAAGACACAAAAGAGAAGGTGCCATCTGTGTCAGAAAAGTTTCTTTTTGTTGGGCAGGTTGGGTCCCCAAGTGTCTTATTTTTCCTTTTTCCCTGCCAGCAAACAGTTAATGAATGGCAGCTTCTGGTTGCCCGGGTTCCAGGAGAGGGAGTTGAAAAGAATAGGATTTGGAAAGACAGTGAGTTAGATTTTGGGGGTAGGTTGGGATTGAGGTTGGGAGAACAGGTTTGGAGATAGGTAGGGAGATAGGCAGTGAGATGAGAGAGAGTTGGTTCTAGGTAGAAACATCACTTTGAGGAATATACCACAAGCTAGAGAAAGAAATCTCTGAGCTTATAGTGTGAAGGACAGTGTGTGGTGTCCTGTAAGAGTAATTAGACCAGGAATTAACTGGGAGGCTGAGGGTGAGCGAGAAGTAGAAGCTGTGAGAGTACAGTCTACTTAGGTCTCGTTCCAGTCAGGAGGGGAGAGATTCTTCTTTGAAAAGAGAAGTGTCCCAAACCAGTTAAGAGAGGTGAGGTATTCCTTGGGTCTGTTACCTGGAGTACCTCAGGAGTAGGGTTGTCTAAGGGGTGTGGAACTGACAGGAAGTACCACCTTGTTTAAGAACCAAAGTATTAAGTGGCAACAGCTGTGCAACAATTGAGAAAGCACTGAAGTGAAATAACATTACAGTGGTACCTTGGGTTACAGACGCTTCAGGTTACAGACTCTGCTAACCCAGAAATAGTACCTCAGGTTAAGAACTTTGCTTCAGGATGAGAGCAGAAATCGTGCGGTGGCAGCAGCAGGGGGCTCCATTAGCTAAAGTGGTACCTCAGGTTAAGAACAGTTTCAGGTTAAGAACGGACCTCCAGAACAAATTAAGTTCTTAACCCGAGGTACCACTGTATAATCTAAAGTATCCTATGTTTTACCCACTTCTGTCATAAACTTCATTTGTTAAATAAAATCTCTATTGTTTATTTGATCAAATCATGCCTGAGACTCCAAATTATTAAGTTTTCCCTCACACAAGTCCCCCACAAGATAATCTGGGGTAGTTTGTGGGAATTTATGGAATTGGGGTTCTGTGAGGTGGGTGCACTATATTTAAGTGAGGGCGGGCCCAATGGCGCTGGGGGGGAAAGGGCCGTCGCACCGTCACATATTAATTGGTGGCAGCGCCATGATACGAAGTTAAAACCCACACAGAAACATGCCCACAGATACAGAACATCCAGTTTAATACAGTATTGAGGTTATTTTATTAAAAGAGGGGAAAATTTCTGCCAGAAAATGGCCAGCAAGAGCCAAGCAAAAGAGACTCGGGAGGACCCAGTGCAGGGAGCTGCTGAATGTGAAGAGAATCCTAATACTGAATTAGAAATGATGAGGCTAAGATTTGAATTGGCCAAAGCTGAAGCAGGGAAAGAAAAACATAAAGTTGAAGCAGAAAGAGAAAAGGCAAAATTAGCAGCTGAACAAGTCAGAATCAAGTTGACATTCAGTTAGCACAGATACAGGCTGAGAGAGCTATGGCAGAGAGAGAGAGCAAAGTAGCTCATGGGGGGGGGGGGAGAGAGAGAAAGGGAGGCCAAGATGGCCCATGAAAAATACATGTTTATTTTAAAAATGGAGGAAATTAAACTGAGAGCAGAACTGCCGCAACCATTGTTGGGGGGTGGTGGAAATTTTACCTCAGCTAATATAAAGAGATTTTCAAAGTATGTCAAAGGTGATGATGTACAGGCATTCCTGTTTAGTTTTGAATGGTCCTGTAAAGACTTAAATACCCCTGAGGAAAACTGGATGCTGTACTTATGCCCACAAATATGTGGAATTTTGAGTGAGATATACGCAGATTTAAGAGAAGATGAAACCTCTGATTATCTCACATTTAAAGAAAGAGTGAAAGTGCGCTTTGGTCTGACTGCAGAACAAAGCCGAAAAGCCTTTCATGACATTAAAAGAAAACCAGGAGAGTCCCTGTCAGGGAAAAAGGTGGGATATAAATAAACATATAACAACATGCCTAGTCACAGAATAGCTGATTCAAAGGCAAGGGTTTTGAATGTTATCCATTTTGTTACTGAAGCTAATAGGATGGTGATGATGATGATTAATTCAATGTTTATACCACCCTTAATCAAAGAATCACAGGGTGGTTTATAATACGAAAACACAAACATACATATTGTGGTAACATACAAAAGGAATACCCCACCACACACAAAGAATTTAGAAGACCATAGATTATTTAATTAGCCAAAGGCCTGAGAGAAGAGCATTGTTTTTGCCTGGTACCTAAAGAGATTTAATGAAGGCACCAGGCAAGCCTCCCTGGAGAGAGCATTCCACAAGGAGGAGCCACCACAGGAAAGGCCTGTTTTCGTGCCGTTGCCCTCTGGATCTCTCACAGCGGAAGCACACAAAGAAAGGTGTCAAGTGATGTGATTCAGGTCAGTTCATATGGGAAGAGGCGGTCCTTGAGGTAAATGAAGGTGTTTGACCACCAAGAAAGGGTTAACCCAGAGCCGTCTTTCCCATAGGGCTTAAGGGTATGTTGCGCCAGGGCTCCGGCCTCTTAGGGGCACCCCCAGCAAGTGGGGGAGCTGCGCGGCTTTGCCAGTGGCCTTCCCTTTCCCTGCACACCCACCAGCTGCACCCCGCCAACCATAAGGATGGCGGGTGTGCAGCTTCCCTCCCAAGCCTCTGTGGGGATTCCTCTCCTCCCGCAGAGGCTTGAAAGGGGTGCAACTTCCCTCCCATACCTCTACAGGGATCGCTGTCCTGCAGCAGCATGGGGGAGAGTTGCGCCCCCCCTTCCCATGGCTGGCAGTGCACCAGCCAACACTATCCATGGTAATTTGGGGGTGCTGGGCAGATATTTGCACCCCGGTGCCGCATCTGCTAAAGACGGCCCTGGGTTAACCACACAACTATTTGAGGCCCAAGGTTGGGACAAATTGTTTATACATTAATTGGCTGTGGAGACACAGGTTTCAGGGTGGCATAGGCTTCCCAAACCTTTTGCCGTATTTTTTGCACCATAACACTCACTTTTTTCCTCCTAGAAAGTAAGGGGAAATTTCTGTGCATCTTATGGAGCGAATGCCTACGGATGGCGGGGGGATCTGCTGCACTCGTGAGCAGAGGATCCATGGTTCCCCTTCCTACCCTCCTCCATGGCTTGCTTTGAAGCAGCAAAGCGGGAGAAGAGCCGCTGAGTGGGGAGGAGAGACGGACAGAGAGCCTGCTTGCTTTAAAGGAGCAAAGCAGGAGAGGAGAGGAGCCGCTTACATGAGTCCGGAGCTGTTTTTTTCAGCGAGCCGGGGAGGAGGAATAGAAGCAGAGCCTTTAAAGGAGCAAAGTGGGAGAGGAGAGGAGCCTTCTCCTCTTATACCCCTCTTCTGCATTATTAACAGCATCCTTCTCCACCCACCCCACGCGTGTTCCTTGTCCCTTGAGTGCTTTTCCTTCCTCCCCACTTAAAACATGGTTACAAAGCACGTATCCACATGGATCCTCAGGATTTTTGCATTGGGCTACCCAAACTCACCGTCAGATCACATGTCTGTGGCCACAGCATGAACCACAAAAATCATACATCCACTGTTTCGTTTAGAATGTTTTTTTTTTTTTTGTTTTCCTCCTCTAAAAACTATGTGCGTGTTATGGTCGGGTGCGTGTTATAGAGCGAAAAATACGGTAAATACTTTGAAGCATCTTAGCTCAATCAATTAGCAAAAGTGATTTCTAGAAATGAAATTGTTGCTCATTGTTTTTATCAACTGCAACAAATTGTACTCCAAGTTTTGTTTTGTTTGTATTTGTGTTTACTATTCTACTGTGAAAAACCAATAAAAACATTTTAAAAATACTGATATGATTTATGTCTAATTTCTGGACTCAAACCTCATCTAGACGTTTGCTGCACAATCAATTTAGATACAGTGGTACCTTCGGTTACATACGCTTCAGGTTACATACGCTTCTGGTTACAGACTCCGCTAACCCAGAAATAGTATCTTGGGTTAAGAACTTTGCTTCAGGATGAGAACAGAAATCATGCAGCAGCAGGCCCCATTAGCTAAAGTGGTGCTTCAGGTTAAGAACAGTTTCAGGTTAAGAACAGACCTCCAGAACTAATTAAGTACTTAACCCAAGGTACCACTGTAATTAGGATTCTGTTCAATATGACAACACTGAACAATATAAATGCAGAGTACATTTTACTTTGCAACTAATTGTTCTATTACATTTTAAAGGGGGTGGGGAAATCTCGGGTAAGGAATTTCATGATTCATTGCAGAACAGAAGCAAGTTTATTCTATAATGCATGGTTACGCAATATAATATAAATATGCATATTGTTATAATAAGTAGTACTAGAGGCTGTGCACCAGCTTGTTGTTACTTTTTTACCATCATTTTTGTTATGTGTTTTTCTTCCTTAGATCCCTTTGTTATTTCTAGCCACCTTTAATATTATTTGCGACAGAAAGGAAGAACATAAGTACAGAAAACAATCAATCTAAGACTTTATTAAAAGGCATTAATATCATATATATGTTCTGCCCCTCATATTAAGACTTTATTTGAACTTTTGCATCAGACAAAGTACATCCTTAAACAACTGGTCTGGTGCATCAAGACCCCAGGTAAAATCAAAATGTTGCCAATCAGGAATATTCTTATAGAAAACTAAATGAGGGATTCGAGGGAGCAGCCGTTCAATAGCCTTTTTGGTTACAACAATGTCATTCCCACCACTCCACACAGCTGTTGGCACAGTAATGTCTTCTATCTTATAAAATGGGGGTGTACTCTGTTGAGAAAAAGAACAGAAAGATGAAAATTAGGTTCACTTTTATTTATTTTCCTCTTTTTAAAGACATCTTTTGGATCTTCAGATACATTGAATGTCTAACATCTGTCCCTTGAAAATCATTCTTTAACTATCTATTAAGTATCCAACTCCTTACTCTGGAGCAGTAAGAATAGCAAAAGGAATGAGAGCCCTCATGGCTCATGAGGAGGACGTGCTCTTCAGGACAGAGGGAGGGTCTGGTTTGTGTGTAGAAGGTCATAGGTCTCTCAGGTTCTCTAGTAGGGCTTGGAATCAGAGCTGCTGCAAATCAGTATAGAGAGATAGATGGCGCAATAGTCTGACTTGGCATAAGACAGTTTTCTATGTTGCTACTCATTAAATGCATACACTTTCGTAGATAAACCCATAATTACAACCAGTTCTGCGTCTTTTCCAAAGGAATTATATAAGAATTCAGAAATCACAACACGGTTCTCATTTAATGTTTAACCTGCCGCCAAAATCTCTCAATAGAATCCAAAACACTTACCATGTTGTAGATAGCTTTGTTCTTTGATCCATAATCAAAATACTTAAATTGGTTGGTTTTAGCAACCTAAAAAGATGGAAAACACTTATACACAATTTGAAATTTGGTGCATGTTCAAAATACAAAAGCCTCTTGAAAGATGGAAAACACAATAAAAAAATCAAACTCTTGGGATCTTGGTTATCACAATTCCCACCCATCCACCCTGGCCCATAAGCTCTGCTTAAAACAGTGGAAAGTAGAAAGTCAGGTAGAAGGTTATTAACATATCTATCATCCTCATTTGTGAGAAAATATTAAAAAACTGAGCCCGGCCCCTCAAGATTGAGGGAGTTCAGCCCCATTCCCGCATATGTTGGGAGAGAGGAGCTATCCTCACCCCATAGAATTGGTGCCTATGCCCACAATAATGACCTCTTCTTTTGCCCAGCCTTCACTAATCTTCAGCTGCCAAGACCACTGCAATATGTTTCACCTTCTGCGTAATGAGGATTCCCAGCACCAGTGGATGTTAGTGCACTCGGGTGAATGGGGCAGTACCCCACCAACCTCCATCTTCCCTCCTCCACCCACCCCCTGCCTGCCTGTCAGCTTCCTACTTAGTCTCGGTGTTGCCCTTGTAGAACACAGCAGCAAGGAGAATGGGCTCTGCCTTTAACTGCCTGCAGTTCCACTAACTGTTTTCCTGTCTTCACCCCCATCAGTAGATAATACTGAACTCAAAGGAGCAATGGGCAGATTCAGTAAAGGGCAGCTTCCTGTGTTCTTCCCATGAAATCCAAAGAGTTGTTACAGTTCATGTTTGAATATTGAAGTACAGTGGTACCTCGGGTTACAGACGCTTCAGGTTACAGGCTCTGCTAACCCAGAAATAGTACCTCGGGTTAAGGATGAGAACAGAAATCACATGGCGACGGCGCAGCAGCAGCAGGAGGCCCCATTAGCTAAAGTGGTACCTCAAGTTAAGAACAGTTTCAGGTTAAGAACGGATCTCCGGAATGAATTAAGTTCTTAACCCGAGGTACTACTGTAGCTAGAATATAACTTTTGAGTGGTCCAGTAATCTTGAAAACTACACTTTTATAAAATGAAATGGAAACCTTAGAACCAAAACACAAACATAAGAAAGTAAACAGGCAAGTCAAAACGTCAGACTTTTGACTCCCATGTTTTCAAATGCTGAGAAGGTATTTGTTAGAACATACCTGACTCCAGTGTATGATAGTTTTTACAGAAGTAAAATCAGGGTAAATTCCAAGATACACATCTGCTTGACTCTGGAAGAATGATATGAAAGAAAATGCTTTTTTATATTCCCATTCTTGAAGAGGTTTCAAGGAACACATTTATTTACAAAGCAATAGGTCATGGCAATCAAGGTAGTGCAGCATACAGACACTTGCATGTAGCACAAGGAAGCAGGTTTCCGATGAAGAGGTGTCTGGGTACCTAGATGTGTATCCCCCACCCATAGTGAATCCAGCTGATAAAGAGCCATAAGAAGGAAGAACAGGGGCCTTGAAGTTGCCTCTCAACAGTGAGCACCTGAACAGCACATGGAACAGGCAGGAAGTTCACCTCATCACAGTCCGCCCCGCTATAGGAATTCTTCCTATCTTTGCATCTGGAGCTTAGCATAAACAATTAAAATAAGCCACTCTGAGACTTCTTTGATATTTGGAGTGTGGTGCATTTCCTCCTCTATGGCGACGAGTAAGTGACCAACTACCTACTAGACGTGAAGTTAATTTTGAAAATAAAATTTAAAAGAAAGATTAGCATTTATTGGAATAGGCCGCTAGGATTTCACCATGGAAGAGAAGTGTAAAGGAACTCAAAATTACGCCAAATACTATATTTTGTTTGATTGATTTTCTGTTGTTGTTTTGTATATATACACAGCAAGTTCTTTCAAAAAGAAATAAATGATAGAGAATAAAACTACCTACCACATTTAGGTTTTTCTCATTGCGTCCATAAAGTAAGAAAATGCCTTCAAGACAAAGTCTATCAATCCCTGGATAACTGCAGATCTTGGCATTGATGGCTTTTAGTTTGTTATTGAAAAGGCAGTATTCTTTTTTGCCCCATATAAGCTGTAAAAAATAAAATAAAAAATCCAAAGCATTACTAAATAACTGTCCTTTCTTGGAAGTAAACATTAAGGTTCCTGTTAGGAATAGATCTCCTTTATGTTACAGTTATATATCACTTTTCTTCAAGCACGCTCAAGATGATATGCCGGGGCTTTCTAGGCAATTTTGCTTCCAGGTCCTGATGTAGGCCTGGCTCTGGATAGCTGAGGAGAGATTTCTAAGGAGGTGCACTCCAACCACCTCCCTCCCACACAGCCTCTCAGGTGTTAAGATTGGCAGATGAGGCCTTCTTAATAATTCATAAAAAGTTTGGGAGTGGGTCCTGGAAAAGGGCATTCTCAATAGAGGACAGTAAGATGAATAACAGAGTATTTGGCAGAAGCTGAACGCAAATGGTACCGGTTGTGTCGCATGCAGGTTGGAATGTCAATCATTCCTTTCTAGCATCCCTGACTGTGACAGAGTCTTCATCCTGTCTGGGAGCAGCCACCAAAAAGGAGAAGGGGGAGGGGGAGGAGGGGGGGAGTTTGGATTTGATATCCCGGTTTATCACTACCCTAAGAAGTCTCAAAGCAGCTAACAATCTCCTTTCCCTTCCTCCCCCACAACAAACACTCTGTGAGGTGAGTAATGCTGAGAGACTTCAAAGAAGTGTGACTCAGCGGCGTAGCGTGAGTTGTCAGCACCCAGGGCAAGGCAAGTAATTTGCGCCCCCTAACCCGGGGCAAGGCAAGTAATTTGCGCCCCCCCAACCCCTAACCTGCCGATCTGAGTCGAGTTGCTGCTGGCGCTGCCGCCCAAACCACGCCGCTTGCCCGGAGGAGGAGGGGGGCAGAGAGGCGAGGAAAATGCAACATGGCCCAGCAGCTGCAGCAGCAGCAGCGGAGGCGGGGCTGTGAGGAGGGGCTGCCTGGCACGTCCTCCGCGGCCCTGACGCGCGGGGCTGAGAGCCGCTGCCTGCCGGACGCCTTCAGCCCGGGCGCGCGCACAGCTCGTCGGTTCCACGAGACATGGGGCTCTGCTACAGCCTGCGCCCGAGGCTCTTCGGCGACTCCGGAGGCAGCGAGCGCGCCCCCCCCAGATGTTGCGCCCGGTGCGGCCGGCCCCCCTGGCACCCCCCACGCTACGCCACTGGTGTGACTAGCCCAAGGTCACCCAGCAGCTGCATGTTGAGGAGCGGGGACCCGAACCCAGTTCACCAGATTACGAGTCTACCACTCTTAACCACTACACCACACTGGCACTTTTTTCTTTCCCTTTTAAAAAATAGATTTTATTGGAATTTATAAAGCGTATGCAAATAAAATTATCAAAAAAAGGAAAAGGGAAATAGAGAAAAGAGGAGAAAGATAGAGAAAAGGAGAAAGAAGAAGAAAATATATAGAAATAAAAGGAGAAGAAAGGAAAAAAGATAGGACAATAAAGAACTTCTGATACCTTCTCTATCAGGTATTTGTGAACCTTATTCAACTCATCCAGTGAGAACGCAATGTGTATTTTAACCCTTAATCCAAATACGTCCCCATTGTTTCATCATACATTCCTTAACTTGTTATTCTTGCATTTCAAATTTCAACAGCAATTTGTACATTGAAGACCCACTCACAGTGACCATGACATGTTAATCATCCATACACAACTGTATTTCAAAGTCTGTCAATTTTTTTCTATACTGAAAGTCTTTTTAATATAAGTTAAATCCCTCTTTAAGTTTACAGTCTTCCTGATTCCACTATAAAAATACTTGGTGGCAATAAGACTGTGGACAACAAAAGGGGTTTAAAGAGATTCTCAAGGCAAATCTTTAAAAATGTAGTATAGGCACTGATAACTCTGAAACACTGGCCTGCTAACACTCCAGTTAGAGAACAGCCTTTACTGAAGGTGTCATGGACTTTGAAGAAGCACGAACTCATGGCTGCAAGGAGAAACGAACTAAGAGGAAGGTATGTCTGGCAAACTCTAGCCATCAGCAGCTCCCGTCTGAAAACCTATTTCCCCACTGTGGAAGGATGCAATCACTTAGGGACTCCCTCTTAAGACTGTGCTCTTGGAAGACAATCCTACTGGGCTATGAGTGATTGCCAAAGAAGAATTATTCTTGGTATATTAACCATTTCTCTTTGCCTATAGACACTTTTCTATGAAGTGCTTCTAGTTTTGAGATCCACAATGGTATCTTCACATATGTTTTTATATATTCTATATCCTCAATATAGTATGTCTGATAAAATAAAAAAGTCCATGGTGACTCTGACCTTGTCATACCACAAATGTCCATGTGATCCAAATCTTAAGTCACTACCTTCTAATTCTTCAAGCTCACACTCCTTTTAAAAATAATTTTTATTACTTTTTCATCAATAACACTCCAATTAATAACTTATCAAATCTTGCCACATCATAATCCAAATAACAAAGCCAATCATACATTCCCGATTACAGTGGTACCTCAGGTTACATACACTTCAGGTTGCATATGCTTCAGGTTACATATGCTTCAGACTCCGCTAACCCAGAAATAGTACCTCGGGTTAAGAACTTCGCTTCAGGATGAGAACAGAAATCGTGCTCCGGCGGCATGGCGGCAGCAGGAGGCCCCATTAGCTAAAGTGGTGCTTCAGGTTAAGAACAGTTTCAGGTTAAGAACGGACCTCTGGAACGAATTAAGTACTTAACCCGAGGTACCACTGTATATAATTTACAGAGGCTTCCCATGTTCTGGCTGGTCAGGAGAAAATATTTTGTTTCTTGTTCCTGCCTTTTCTCTCCTGATTGTTCCCATCATAATTCTAATAATAATACCTTTATTGTCAATGTACAACCTGTGTACAATGAAATTAACCGAGCTTCCCCCCCCGAGCTTGTCACACAACACACCAACCCCGAAAGTCAGTTGCACTATATTATTTTCCGTTCAGCAGCCTAACAGCCCACGGATAGAAACTGTTTTTTAGCCTGTTGGTACGACTGATTATACTTCTATATCTCCTGCCCGAGGGTAGAAGATTAAAGAGGTGCTGGCCGGGGTGTGAATCGTCCCTGAGAATTTTTCTCACTCTCCTAAGGCAACAATCCCTTGCGATGTCATCTAGCAGGCTCAGGGGACAGCCCATGATATCATGTGCTGTGTTCACCACCCTCTGTAAAGACTTTCTGTCCGTGGCTGTCAAGCCAATGTACCATACTGTGATACAATATGAGAGGACACTTTCTATTGTGGACCAGTAGTAGTAGGACATCAATTGTTGTTTAACATTGTTCTTTCACAAGACCCTGAGATAATTCTGATCTTAATCCTTTATCTTATCATAACAGTCACTGGTATGCAACTTTCAGTCATATTTAACAAATCCATATGTGTGTTAGCATGCAAAAGGAATTTTGTTCTTCCTGTTGTTTGCTCATCAATTGTTTTTCAATGCAGTCCCCCTCAGAGGTCCCCTTTTCATTCCACGATCTTGTCTTCCAGGACTCTGGGCTGTCTTCCAGCTTTCCTTTGTTTGATAACATTTAAAACATAGCAATCCTTCGAGTCTTTTAACGAACTGATGTTTTGCAAATCCAGACAAGGGTCTTCAGTAGGAGGCAGTGCCATAAGGGATATTTCACTGTTAGTAGTTGTTTGGTTCCTCTAAAATCCAAGCTTTGCTCCCCCCCAGGCCCTAGGGGAAGCTTGCAAAGATCAAAGATTCACCTTCACTTTAATATTAATTCATATGCAACAGAAATCCATGCAAGCAAATGTACGGTAATTTCTTGTGTGAAATATTCCCTGGTTGTAATCCATCGGTTGTTTTCAACCCCCCTAGAGAGGCCCTTTCTTTTTCTATTGCACCATAATTTGTGCCATTTTATCATCCCAAGCCGAGAGTATATCTAATCATGTTTTTGTACAAAGTCCCTTCATATCTTGCCAGTTCCAGTTAGACATCTCTATAGAGATCCGCGCCATAAATCTTCAAATTCTCAAGTTTTTGTACAGTTCCTCTTGCATTCCATTTAGTTAATTAAATCTTTCTTTGTGAGGCTTATCAAGTCATGAAGTAGCAAGTATAGAAAAGAAACAGATGCTCACCTCATGTATACCGCAGCAAAACAACGAAAGCCCTTTCCAGATCAAACCTTAGCACTCAGTGACTGGTTTATTTAGCAGGTCCTTTTCGTCTCCTTCTTTCCAGAACACACCTGTTTCAAAGTCTGAATCGAAATATTTTTTAAGGAACAGGAATACTCCCGCTCATGGCTCTGGCAATTGAGAGTTTCCAATTCAAGCAATGTTAAGCACCCAGCGTCCCTGCCCCCGCATTCCATTGTAGCAAGCGGCAGATATCGGACAACCCGCAGGTGAGAAATCCCCCCTGCCCTGGGGGGGGGGGTCACCAGGGATAATTGTCCCCATATTATCCTTGATAAATTGCACAAGTGGAGTCTGGTGCCATGGGAAAGCTGCCAAAGGACATGGCGATCACACCGGAAGTCCGAAGCTCACACTCAACTTTGAGATAAAGAAACGAAATGGATGGCAGGAAGACTAACTCTCTATAAAGATGCATAAGAAAAATATATATTAAAATTCTGGGTTTGCACAATGGCAACAACTTGAGCAATACTTACTTTTGTCAATTCTTGAGGAAGGTTTAGAAGTAAAGAAAAGGGTCCTTTCAAGCCTGCCAATGTGTCGGGAGGAGCCAAGCCCATGAAGAGTTTAACCTTTTGAGCAAGTTGTGGCATGCTTGAAAAGGCAATAAAACCTGGAAAAAAGAAAGAATTCTAAACATAGCACTTGCAACAAACAAACAAATAAGAGATATTAAAAAAAACCTGTGGCTCTCCAGGTGTTGCTGGACCTTGAGCCCATCAGCCATGCTTGATGGGAATGATGGGAGCTGCAGTCCAAATATCTGCAAGGTCAAAAGTTTCCCATCTCTCTTCTTTTGAAATGCCTGTCATTCAACAAATTCAGGGCAATTTTCTTTTGGGATGCTGGGTGTCCATCTGCCTAAGTTAGGCACTGGAGTTTTCAAGAGAATGTGTCAGATATCAGGTCTAAGCAGAATCCACTTATTTTATGCCTGCTGGTCTTTGCTCCCTCGCACCACAAATGGACATTCTTCATGACTGTGGAACTGATGGCAGCTGTATATGCTGCCCCAATTTGACTACTGAAGTCCTGATCCTGAAAAGACTTTCTCATAGAACATATGTGAGCTCTGCTCTCTCTCTCCCCCCCTTTTTAAGCTGTGCTTTAACCTTTTCTTTTCTTTCCTTTCTTTTCTTTTCTGAACTAGTCTTCCCAATAGTCATGAGACTTAACCACATCCCCAGTAGGTCCCTGATAATGCTGATAATGCAGGAAGGCGAGAAAATAAAAGCCATTTCATTCTCTTTCTTCTTAACTTACCCAACGTACCTCCCTGGGAATGGCCAATATAATACAAGTTTTTTTGCTTACTTTTCTGCAGAATAAAGTTTATGGTTGCTGGAATATCATAAATTGCCATTTCATGAAAGCTGAAAGACAAACACAGAATATAGGTGAAATGTTGCTTGTCTGCAATTGCATACAATTATGGACACTAGTGTATAAATTCAAAAGATACAATACATCAGGTGTCAGGTATGAAAAGATACAATACATCAGGTAAAATGATATTGATGGGAGATTTTAATGGGGTGGTGACGCCGAATATGGATAGATTAACAAAAAGACAAGATGGGAAAGAAGGTAAACTACCACGATCTTTCTTTGACATGGTAAATAATTTGGGATTGATGGATGTTTGGAGATTTAATAACCCTACTGCAAAACAATTCACTTTTTTTTCAAATCCGAATCAGAGCTGGGGGAGGATAGACAGTATTTGGGTCTCGAGGGAATTGGTACAGAACTTAATTAAGTCTGAAATTTGGCCTCGAACTTTATCTGATCATAGTGCAGTTTCCATGGAGTTAAAAGGTAGAGAGGTTAAAACAGCCAGATGGAGAATGAATGAATATTTATTTAATGATCAAAGGATAGTAAATAAGGCTATAGAAACAATTGAAGAATACTTTAGGTGGAACTTAAATGGAGAAACTTCCATAGAGATGGTGTGGGACGCAGGAAAAGCGGTCATGAGGGGTTTTTTTATTCAGAAAAATACCCAATTAAGAAAAGAAAAGGAAAAAAAGAAAGAGCAGATTTTAACACAGATTATGGAAAATGAAAGAAAATTAACTGTTAACCCTAGTGAAGAGAGTTTAAAACAGAACTTAAAAATATTACAAGCTAAATTTGCTACAATAATTAACCAAGAGACAGAGTGGAAAATTAAGAGGATGAATCAAAAGAACTTTGAGTCCGCAAATAAGATAGGGAAATACCTAGCGTGGCAGTTGAGAGAAAGGAAGAAGTTGAGTACGATCAGTAAAATAAAAGAAGGAGATATGATTATGGAAGAACCAAAAGAAATAAAAAGAATATTCCAAAGATACTATAAGGATTTGTACAAAAGAGGAGAGGAAACAGAACAAGAAATAGATCAATTTTTGCAAAAACATCATCTGGAACAAATTGTAGAAGATGAAAGAGCAGCACTAGATGAGATAATAACACAGGAAGAGATAAAAAAGGCTATTAAAAAGATGAAAGCTGAGAAGGCGCCGGGACCGGACAGCCTTCCGGCCAAATATTATAAAATATTAATTAACCAAATATCACCAGTGCTGGGAGAGGTTATGAACAATATATTGAGAGAAGGAAAGATACCTAATACCTGGAAGGAAGCCTATGTTACATTGATTCCTAAAAAAGAGGTGGACACTATGGAAGTAAAGAACTATAGGCCAATCTCATTATTAAATAATGATTATAAGCTATTTGCAGACATAATGGCGGAAAGATTAAAGAAGGTCTTGATTAATAAAATCCATGGTGATCAAACAGGATTTCTCCCAGGGAGACAATTACGGGATAATGTAAGGAATTTGATTGACATTATTGAATACTTGGACATGAAAATAGACAGAAAAGCCGCACTGGTTTTCATAGACGCCGAAAAGGCATTTGATAATGTTTCCTGGAACTTCCTAAAGAAGGTTTTGGAAAGGATGGGAATTGGCGAAAAATTTAGAAGAGGCATAGAAGCAATATACAAAGAACAGAAAGCAAAGCTGGTGATAAATAATAATACAACAGAATATTTTAACATTTATAAAGGGACCAGACAAGGTTGTCCCCTGTCCCCCTTATTATTTATTGTAATTTTAGAAGTACTTAATAAGAGACTGAGGGAGGCAACAGAAGTGAAAGGAATTAGAGTAGGAAAGAAGGAATTCAAAATTAAAGCCTTTGTCGACGATATTGTTCTGACTTTGGAAGATCCACAAGATAGTGTAAAAGAAGCATTACAAAAAATTGAGGAATTTGGAGAGGTGGCAGGTTTTAAAGTAAACAAGAATAAAACTAAAATGCTGGTTAAAAATCTAACTAAGGAAGAAACGAAAGATCTAGAACAAAAAGTGGAAATCATGGTGGTGAAAAAAGTGAAATATTTGGGAGTGTGGATCACGGCAAAAAACATAAATCTATACAAAGATAATTATGAAGTTACATGGAAAAAAATAAAGAAAGATCTGGAAATATGGGGGAGGATGAAATTTTCCTTTTCAGGGAGGATAGCAGTGGTTAAAATGAATGTTTTGCCGAGGATGTTGTTTTTATTTCAAACTCTTCCAGTTATTAAAGGTTTAAAACAATGTAAAGAATGGCAGAGAACCCTGATGAAATTCATCTGGCAGGGGAAAAGACCAAGCATTAAAATGAAAATACTAACTGATAAAAAGGAAAGAGGAGGTTTTGCTCTCCCAGATCTGAGCCTATATTATGAAGCAGCGTGCCTACTTTGGCTAAAAGATTGGATAAAATTGGAGAACAGAGACCTACTGGATTTAGAAGGTTTCAATAATCGGTATGGGTGGCACGCATATCTCTGGTACGAGAAGGTGAAAGTCCACAGGGCTTTCTTAAATCATATTTTCAGGGGACCAATATATCAGGCCTGGGAAAGAAATAAGAACCTCCTCGAAAGAAAAACACCATGGTGGATTTCACCAGTAGAGGTCTTAACAATAAAAAAAACCAACATGGAAGGGAAGACAGCCACTTACGAAGATTTGGTAAGAAAATCAGAACAAGGGCTTAAACTTAAACCGTATGAGGAAATAAAGAATCAATTCACCGGTTGGCTACAATATCATCAGGTGAATGATATGTTAAAGCAAGATAAAAGAAAAATGGGCTTTGAGGACAAGAAATCAAAATTCAATATAGAAATAATAGAAGGCAAAAACAAAACATTGTCTAAATTATATGACATATTACTGGAATGGCATACAAAAGACGAGGAAGTCAAAGAGGCAATGATTAAATGGGCAACTGACTTCGGCTATAACATCGAGTTTGAAAAGTGGTTGAAATTGTGGAATAGAGACATTAAATTTACAGCCTGTACGAGTTTGAGAGAAAATGTTTGGAAAATGCTCTATAGATGGTATCTTACGCCGGCAAAATTGGCTAAAATCTATAGATCAGAAAATAAGACATGCTGGAAATGTGGTGAAGTGGAGGGAGACCTCTACCATATGTGGTGGCAATGCAACAAGGTGAAGGTTTTTTGGGAAGCAATT
Organism: Podarcis pityusensis; assembly: GCF_964106645.2. Lineage (NCBI taxonomy): Eukaryota > Metazoa > Chordata > Lepidosauria > Squamata > Lacertidae > Podarcis > Podarcis pityusensis. The sequence goes on from NC_138032.1 coordinate 65,700,645, forward strand.
TATAATGAACTTAAAAAAGTCTTTAAATATACTTTCCCCAAAAGATCTGAGGCCTTTTTGCTGGGAATTATGGGTAAGGAAATAAAAAATGAAGATAAAAAAATATTTCTCTATGCCACCACAGCCGCAAGAATTATGCTGGCACAATACTGGAAAACAGAAACTATACCTAACATAAGTGACTGGCAGGTCAAAATGATCAACTATGCCGAGCTAGATAGATTAACAGGCAGAATACGAGACCAAGACGACCAGAAATTTCAAAAAAATTGGAGTAAATTTTGGAAATATATTGGAACGGATATATAGGAGGAACTGGCGGTATTAGAAAAACTTTATCAGCTAATAATTATAAACTTTAATAAACTAATTACGCAACCTGGGATTTATTTGATACTTACCAAAAGGGTGAAGGGAAGTCAAAGGCTAAGGAGAGCCTAATGTTTATATTATTATTTTTTGTATGATTGTATGTTTTCTTTTTGTATAGTATGAACATAGGATGAATAATTTATGTTAAAATGTTTATTTTTGTATTTGTTAGTTCCTTTTTCTTTTTTCCTGTACAAATTCTGAATAAAAACTTACTTGCAAAAAAAAAACAAAAAAAAAAAACCCTGTCATCTGGAGGATGGCATAGTAAGTTTATTGTCCCATGGAAAGAGTAAGGAAACAGAAAATAGATACATATTTATTATTTCTTTAAATATTTATATCACCCTTAAACTAGCCCAATAGGTTGTCAGATATGTACATTGTCCACATGTTAAAGGATAATTTTAAAGAATTGTATTAAATTATATGAAATCACACAACTGTGTTAATTTTAAATAATAATTCAGAAGTCCTTTTCTACAGTCTAAGAGGTGGACATCCTGGAATGTCTGGGCAAAAAGGTGTGTCTTCACAATATGTCTGGAGGAACTAACAAGTCAGTACAGTGGTACCTCGCAAGATGAATGCCGCGCAAGACGAAAAATGCGCAAGACGAAAGAGTTTTCCGTTTTTTGAGTCGTTCCGCAAGACAAATTTCCCTATGGGCTTGCTTCGCAAGACGAAACATCTTGCGAGTTCTTGCGAGTTTGTTTCCTTTTTCATGAAGCCCCTAAGCCGCTAAGCCGTTAATAGCCGCTAAGCCGCTAAGCCGTTAATAGCCGCTAAGCCGCTAATAGCCGTGCTTCGCAAGACGAAAAAACCGCAAGACGAAGAGACTTGCGGAACGGATTAATTTCGTCTTGTGAGGCACCACTGTACAAGAGTGGGCCATCTATCAGGTAATCTAAATACCAAATTGTTCAGGGCCTTATATATTAGTAGTATTAGCCTAATATATTCTGACACTGGAGGTGAACCACAAAATTGGACCACTTCCCTCCAGGGAGGAAGCAGTGAGTGAAGATCTACACCCAGGACAAGGTGGCAATAAATGTCCTCATTATGACCAAGTGGAAAATGAAGATCTACATCAGGAACAATGCACGGAATCACACTGATGATGCTTTACATATGGAAGAGGGAAGGGCATTCCACAGTGCAGGGGCAAGAACAGGAAATGCCTGTTTTGGAGTCAGTTGTCTGTGATATTCTGTAGAGTGTGCTGCCATGATCAAAATTTCCCCAGATGGTCTACTCTGAGTGGCTTCCAGCAAAATATAAAAACATAATAAAACATCAATCATTAAAAACTTCCCAATACAGTGCTTCCTTCAGAGGTCTTCTAAATTTTATTAAAGCTTTTTCATGATAAAATAGATGAAACTGATCTAGATAAAAACAAAACCAGTCCTCTCTCAAAGGTAGCTCTTGACCCTTGTCTCACGTAGAAAGTAGTGGACCCTCAGGTCTTACCCGGGAGCCTTTCTTTCGTCTCCCAGGTAAATTCGCAGGGAAACCAAAATGCTTGTTTATAAATTATTGTGTTACCAATTATTGTACTACCAATTATTGTATTACCAACTTTACTGTACATTTGTGAAATATGGACTATTTATAAACACCATCTCCAGCTCTTCAAAAGATTCCATCAACGGTGTCTCTGAAAAATTGTACATATCACTTAGGAAGACAGGTGAACTAATGTCAGTATTCTGGAAGAAGCAAAGATCACCAGGGTGGAAGCAATGATTCTTCAACATCAACTTCGTTGGACTGGTCATCTTGTTCAGATGCCTGATTATCATCTTGCAAAGCAACTACTCTCGTCCAAACTTAAGAATGGAAAGTGAAATACCGGTGGACAACAAAAGAGGTTTAAAAATGATCTCAAGGCAAATCTAAAAAAATGTAGTATAACGACTGATAGCTGGGAAACACTGGCCTGTGAGTGCTCCAGTTGCAGAAAAGCCTTTATCAAAGGTGTCATGGACTTTAAAGAAGCACAAACTCATGGCAAAAAGGAGAAACAAACTAAGAGGAAGCCACTGTGATCAACTCTCACCCAGAAACCTATGTCCCCACTGTGGAAGGACATGTGGATCCAGAATTATGTTCAAACCATCTTGTCCCAGTAAGCAACCTGGCTGCCAAATTCTGCAGCAGCTGAAGCTTCCAAACCATCTTCAGAGGCAGCCCTACGTATTATGCGTTGAAGTAATCCAACCTATAGGTTCCCAGAGCATAGACAACAGAAGCTAGGCTATGCCCGTCCAGATTGGGGCACAGCTGGGGCACCTGGTGAAAAGCACTCTGTAGCATCATGGCCACCTGACTCTTAAGCAAGGGGTCAAAAGTACCCTAAACTATGTACCCACTTCCTTCAGAATGGTATAATCACATCAAGGGCAGTCTAGGAAACCACTTTATTGACATCTCAGAGCCCAAGAAATTCAGTCTGCATGTAAAATTCAGTCATGAAATTTGTCATGTTGATGTTGGCTAAGAAAAGGAACCACAATCCACCATTGGCCATCTTTGGGAAGTCTTTCCAGGACTGAAGGACCCTAACACAACACAAGGAAAAAAGATATGTTGGTAGCAGTTGTACTTCAGAGACAGCAGTCATTATAATTGTCTCAACTATCCAAGCTACAAGTTGTTTCTTTATACTGTACCTGAAATTCCAAAATTCTTCTTGGTCAATTGACAGAGTCTTGTGTCTTCTAGACCAGCTGGTACCTCTATTATTTATTAGCCAAACATCATAGCCAGCATCTGCTAGAGCAAATCCTAGGCTATTGTTGGGAGGATTTACAATCCAGGTCCTACCTTCACTCAAAACACCATGTACCAGTAAAACAACTGGCCTAGGACCTGGGGAAAAACAAGATAAAGGGCATTAGATAATATTGTAGACAATCTACCTTTTAGATAATTTCTGTTCACTTCATCAATATTGTGCATTGTGATGATCTCCTCTAGTCCAGAATAGATACAATTATGTATATGAAAGAGATAATTACTTCTAACTAGGTGATGTGCTATGGCTGTCCCACCTTTGGGCACTATTTAATAATAGTTTGGCTGGCCCTATTGATATGCAGAATGAGGCAGTTGCTTCAGGTAGCAGAGGATTTTGAGTGGGAAGTTGGAAGAAAGAGCTTCATAATTACCATGTTACATGCCCTATTGTTCCCAACCCTTATAAGGTAAAGGGTAAAGGGACCCCTGACCATTAGGTCCAGTCGTGGCCAACTCTGGGGTTGTGGTGCTCATCTCGCTTTATTGGCCGAGGGAGCCGGCATACAGCTTCCGGGTCATGTGACCAGCATGACTAAGCCGCTTCTGGTGAACCAGAGCAGAGCACGGAAACACCGTTTACCTTCCCGCCGGGACGGTACCTATTTATCTACTTGCACTTTGAGGTGATTTTAAACTGCTAGGTTGGCAGGAGCAGGGACTGAGCAACGGGAACTCACCCCGTCACGGAGATTCAAACCGCTGACCTTCTGTTTGGCAAGTCCTAGGCTCTGTGGTTTAGCCCACAGCGCCACCCGTGTCCCACTTCCCAACCCTTATATCCTAATATAAATGAATGATGTTGTCCCTTGGCTCATCTGAATGGCTTCTGTACATGGAATGGATTGGAGAGAGCTGTTGGCCTTCACATCAAACAGCAAAATGTCTTGAGCAGGGCCTGGCTCCACGGCATAAATTAAACATTTAGTCCATGCCACCACGTTGTGATCGGCTCAGAAAGCAACTTCTTCCAGCTCACATTTGCCCACTTGCAAAATGAAGTAGTTCAGTTCATGTTTGGTTCAGAGTTCAATTCAAATTATCCTTGGCATCTTTTCTTAGCTTTCAGAAGATTACAAGCTGCTGTGCTGACATTTAAAATGTAGGTAAGAAGACTAAGATCACATCAAAACACACACAGTGGGATGTGACTTATTGTCTTCAACCACTCTGAACCCAGAAACTATGGTAATTCTGAGCATTTATATGCACACATTTGTTTTCTCTGGGCTATGTGGAATCCTGCCAGTACTTTTCCTTTAAAAAAACAAAACCCTATAAAGCCCAGTTACATTCCAAAATTACCTGTCTTCCCAGAACTGTGCATTCCATAAGGAATTCTGTTTGCTTGCAAGTAGTAGCCATCCTCTGTCAGGATTTCATGCTCTTCATTGGGGTACCCCCAATATTGGATTATTTCATTCTGCAAGAACAAAGAAATTCTCAGCAAATTGAGAACTTTATTCTAAATCTAGATGTGCTACATGGGATTTTAGTGACAATGGTGCTGAGGAGAAGAGAAAAAAGTCCTGGATCCTGCCTTCCTCCCCTTCTGGCTGTAATGAACAAAAGCAACCAGAAGGAGCTAGCAATACACCATGTATTAAGCATTAAACAGAACATGTCATTTGGCCTTGGGGTCAGCTAAATCCATCCATTATAATCCATCAAGCCTCTTTGGGGTAACTCAGGCAGGCCTGGAAATCCTTCTGTGAAAAGCAAATGCTTTGGAATATCTGTTAAAAGAAATTTGTACAAATTATTTTGTCCTAGCAATAGCCTGTTGTTTCCAAATGCATCCGAACAAGCAACTCACAATAGTCATAAATTCTTGGGGATTCAAGTGCCGTTTCCTTGGGAATTCTTCTGACTCTGTTGTCTGTTGGAATACGAAGACCACTGCCCAAAACAGCCACATCGCTGACCTCTGTAAAACAATATCTGTTGTTTCAAATGCCTTAGCAAACACGGGAAGTGCCCTGGGCAGGGAGCACAATTTTAGTTCGGGTGATGCTGTGCAGGGAAGAAATAATGTATCTCTTCTGAAAATATTAGTCACTGAGATGGATAGTTTATGGGGAAATACTGAAAAAATATCTGTCCCATGAGGAAAAGTCATGACTGTCTTGGAAATAAGGCTAAGCAGGCTCAATTCTAACCCACAATGAAACCATACACTGGTGGGAAAGAATAAGCAAGTACGGTATTCCAAAACATATGACATTTGTGTTTGTTATACCTGTTTTTAAATTTGCTTTAATAAATATTTTGGGGTTTTTTGCTTTTTAGATGTTTTTTACTGTTTTTTTTAATGTTTTAAGCATTTTTAAATATTGTATTTTCCTTATGGAGGAAGGGCAGACTACAAATGCAATTCAGAAAGTAAGGTATAAATAATTCTGTACACATTTATGCAATTTGTGATTCCCCCACAGTTCTGTGCCAGCAGACTTTGTGCAAGTAGCCTTAATTTCTACTGGATGATTGGGTTGTACTTTATGATAGTAATGTCTAACTTTGTTAAATGCAAGCTATTAAAATGTAAGACCAAGGTATGTTGCCAGAAAATAAATGAAAAAGATACAGGGAAGAAAAGATTTTTGCTTACCTGTTCCTGTTCAGCAATAGCAACCACATCTCTAATGCACACTGAAGAAGACTTAGTTTGTAATAAACTGAAGAGAATAAGATCACTTTCATCAGCTACTGTATAATTATGCAAAACCTGTCTTTCTGGGTACATTGTTAGTTATGGAACAGATGCTGAGTAAGCAAAACAGTTATGAGAAAAGAATTATCACATACTATCATATGCCTTGTGGCAAGGCAAGGCAGTACGACGAAGAAGAAGAAGAAGAAGAAGAAGAAGAAGAAGAAGAAGAAGAAGAAGAAGAATTTTTTTTAAAAAATTTATATCCCGCCCTCCCCAGCCGAAGCTGGGCTCAGAGCGGCTAACAACAGTAAAATGATACAACATTCTAAAATCATTTCATTATAAAATCAGTTCAAAGCATTGAAATGTACATTATACTTCCTTGCATATTTTAAAAAATATAACTCACCTGGAGATTTATGCTTATATTAAGTGGTATATAAATTTTATGTCTACATTTTTTTTTGTCCTGTGTGTGTTGTCATCATTATTTTGTATCCACTTAAGTTGTACCTGAGCCTCGAGTGACAGCAAAGGATCTAGGAGTACCCCCAAGCTACAAACCTGCTCCTTCAAAGGAAGTGTAACCCCATCAAGAGCAGACAATCTCCCACCCATCTTCTCACACCCACTAACAGTGCCTCAGTCTTATCTGGATTGAGTTTCAGTTTGTTGGCTCTCATTCAGTCCATTACCGAGGCAAGACACTAGTCCAGCACTTCCACTGCCTCACCTGCAGATGTAAAGGGGAAATAGAGCAGAGTGTCATCAGCATACTGCTGACAACATACTTCAAACCTCCGGATAACCCCACCCAGCGGTTTCATGTAGTTGTTAAACAACGTAGGGGATAGGACTGAGTCTTGTAGAACCCCACATTGAAGGTTCCATGGGGCTGCAAAGCATTCCCCAAGCAACACCCTCTGGGAACAACCAAGTAGGACTGGAACCACCGCAAAGGGGTGCCATGCACCCTTAGTTTGGTGGTTGATGTTGGTTGATGGTTGATCGAAAGCTGCTGAGAGGTCGAGAAGAATTAACAGGGACATGTTTCCCTTGTCTCTCTCTCAACAGAGGTCATCATACAGGGCAACCAAAGCAGTTTCTGTACCAAAACCAGGCCAAAACCCTGTTTGAAATGGACTGTGGTCATGTTGAAAGCCTTGGTAGAAATGTAAGAGTCAGCTGCACCCACTCCAGTCTTGAGGAAAGAACCCACAGTACTTGTTTATGCTCACAATTCCCCATTGAACCATGGGCACATAGCCAAAATCCTGCCTCCTAGTGTTACCTCTAAATGGGACAGAGATTCCTGTATTTAAAAAGAACATAATAAAAGCCTGCTAGATTAGGCCAGTGGCTGACAGGAGCTTGCCTTCAACAGCTCACTGGCTAGCGACCTAGTGAAATCAGAGACTCGGAGATCTTCTTTCAGTGCTTTATTTCAACCAATGAACACACATGGAGACATGGAATGTAAACCTCAACACTTGAACCGAAGTTGCTCAGAATGATGCTCCTGCCTTCTCCCTGGCTGTTACTTCGTAGTCCTCAGACTCCTCCTGCCACCTACGGTGGCTTCTAAGGAAATCCCTTTGTGCCTGTTTAGCTTTCTGCTCTGAGACCTGGGGGAAGGAGGGCGCTCTAGCATACTCTCCAGAGACCCACTGCAGCATCTACAGTGACATGGAATATATGCAGTATATATGACTTTTATAACATTTTATTTGTACTTCTGCATCAGATACAATACATCAGGGAATTCTTGCTTTGGAATATCAAGACCAAATAAAGAATCTGAATGCTGCCATTCAGGAACATACTTATGGAAAACTAAATTAGAGATCCGAGGAAGCAACAGCTTAATGTCCTTTATGTTTGCTATAATATCATGTCCACCATACCACACAGCAGTTGGCACAACCATGTCTTCAATTTGATAGAATGGAGGAGTGGTCTGTGGATGAAAAGATTAGAGTGATTAAAATGGGTTTCACCTACCAATCATAGATTTTTACCTGTTTTCTTAGCCTTCTGACTGTTCCTATGCAGGACTATCAAAACTCTGGGATGTGTGACCTATGGTCCTGGAAAATGGTACCTTGAGCATTAGTTTCAACTTTTCTTCTCCAATATCTTAATGGATCTGTGATGTATTAATGATTTACTGTGCATTTTTGATATATGTGTCCAGGATATTGGATGACTATGTTATGCTAACATTGTGGGATGTATGATGACACTAAGGATCTGTGTCAGGAGTAATGTGTATGTCTGACAAAGTGACACATGGTTCAGCTTGGTACTTTTAGGATCCGGGCTTCACCGTCTTGCAGGCATGAGGTTTAGAAAGTTTTAGAAGGCTATGTGTCAGGGAACTGACATCAGAGCGAGAGGCAAAGGGGAGGCTCCCAGATTCTGCGGGCGAAGGACCCAGCACCAGGAGAAGAAGCAGTTCGGTAGAGGAGGAAAGAAATCAGCGCAACACCAGGGATAAAGGGGGGCAAATAGGGGAAGTGGAGGAAGAGCTCCGGGATTCTTCTCTGGAGATCAGTGAGGAGAGCACAGGCCCTCCACTACCCACACCCTCCCTGCGCAGAAGACTCCCGCGCAGTGAGAGGAGGAGGCGACTGGGAGTCAGACAGCTTCTATGCTGGAAAAGGTTTAAGAAACGCCCACAGACAGATTCTGCCAGCAACTGAGACAGCCACACGGAGATGGGCTGTGCAGTCAGAACGGTTTAACCAAGGCAATTAAGCCTAGAGAGGCAGCAGTTTACGCACGAGTAACTCATACCCATTACACTATGCAAGATATTTCTTTCCCACTACCATTTCATTGCTTCACAACTGCTTCTACATTCCTGCTTCTGCAAACAAAATAACAGTTTTGAAACCATCGTCTATCTATCTATCTATCTATCTATCTATCTTCTATCATCTATCATCTATCATCTATCATCTATCATCTATCATCTATCTATCTCCATCTATCTACCTATCCACATCCACAAACACACATGCTGAACATGTGCAGCTTTATATTTTAAAAAGCACTTAAAACATAGTACCATCAAGACCACAGGAATAAAATTGAGTTTGTTTCTGCTTTTCTGAGGCTAAACACATCTCCGTGGGAATAAGCAGCATCCCAATGTAAGAAAAGGATAATATGATAAATGAAATAAAATAAAATAAAATAAAATAAGCATCTGTAACCACATAGAGGCCAGGGTGGTCACCCCTGACTATAAAAACCTTTACAAAAGAATGAGGAAGGAAAGATGCTGTGGCGACCAGCATCAGCTTTGTTGGAGCGCGGCATGTCGATGTTGGCCGAGGTACTGTCACCGTACTTCTTTGCCTTTGCCTGTTTTATCTGGTGCTCTTTTGGGCTGTGGAATCCAGGACCTCAGCCATGAGGCCCAGGCATGGCTGTACAAGGAAGCATTAAGGGTTTACCAGGAGAGAGATGGGATCTAGGTTTACAATGCTGGCATCCAGCTGTCTTCGGAGACAATGGAGTGTGATTCCAGCGATGAAGTCAAACCGCTGCATTAGCAGTGCCCAGGTGACCTTGCCAGTGACGCAAGCCTGGGCAGTGTGCATGGCATCCCTGGGGTGTCCGGACAACAAGACCCCACTCTCGGTTCATGGGTGTTCTCCAAAGGAAATATGAACAATACATTTGGCACCAGCTTGGCTGCAGAGGTTCTTAGAAGGAGACATACAAGGTGCCATCCAACCATCTCAGGGATTCCACATTTGTGCAGGGTTTACTCCTTAACCTTTCCTTTTCTTTTTGGGGTGACCCACTAAGTTCAATGAGAGTTAGTCCCAAATAAATATGCAGCTTTAACATATTGAAATCTATGACAAATCCCCATCACCACAACCCTTGTAATTACCGTGTTGTATATAGCCTTGTTCTTACTGCCATAGTCAAAACGTTTCAGTTCTTTTGATTTAAAAATCTAAAAAAGTTGAGGAAAAGGAATGAATATTTGAATTTTTAATTGTGACATATTTATAACTTGCACATAATGAATAAAAAATTGCTTGAAGATTTCTTAGGTTGGATCTACACTGACCTGTTTAACATTATTTCCAGAATAATATTAGAGATGTCGTTGTAAAACAACACAGGGCATACTTGTGAATTAAAACTTTTTTTTACCCTGGGATGGTGTGTGTTTTTCCCCCTCCCCCAAATGTAAGTAATACCTGGCTACACCATTTTCCAAAATGCTTTTTCTTTCCCTGCTGCTGGTTGCTGGTTGCTCGGATCCACCCTCTGGTGTCACAGTTTAATCCTCCCTCCCTACGTCCCTCTGAGTCCTTTGTTATTTGTGCATGTAAGCCTTTCAAATTTAAATGAAACTGAACACCACCTCTCAAATTCCATTGGAGGGGAGCAGAGTATGAATGCGTTTTTTTAAAAGGTAAAACATTATATAGAGACATATGAGCAGTTTTTCACCAATAAAACAGCATAAAACAGTTACAAATTACGCAATAAAAAAGACAAGGCAATAATGCATTATGAATGTAAAAAGTAGGATGTATTATCAAAACCAATTCCTTAACCCTTCCTTAACATTAAAAACTATGAATATAGATCCACCCTAAATATTTGAGTCCATTACATATTTTTCTGTTTCTAGTCATAGAATTGGTTTAATCATAATAATAATAATAAATAATTTTATTATTTATAACCCACCCATCTGGCTGGGTTTCCCCAGCCACTCTGGGCAGCTTACAGCATATATAAAAACATAATAAAACATGAAACATTAAAAACTTCCCAATACATGGCTGCCTTCAGATATCTTCTAAAAGTTGTGTAGTTCTTTTTCTCCTTGATATCTGAAGGGAGGGCATTCCACAGGGAAGAATAATTTGCAATATTCACAATGCCAGTTCTTGCCAAATTGTAAAAGGTAATGAGCAGGGCTATTTTCTAGAAAAAGAGGTGCCGCAGCTCTCCTATTTTTAGGCAGAGCACCCCTGCAGGGAAAAAATAAAAACTTTCGCCGCCGACCTCCACCACACCGCCCAAATCATCCTGCCAAACACCGCCTCTGCCAAGCAGCCCAAAGTGCCGCCCAACACTGCTGTTGCGCAGCCCTCTGCAACGGGACGGTACCAGAAAATTACAGATCAGCCAGAACCCACCAATGAGGTCGAGGAACGCAACAAAGGGGTGCCGGAACTCAGTTCCAGTGAGTTCTGGCTGGAAAAAACCCTGGTAATGAGAAACTGCAGTGTGAAAATTCAAACTTAACTCTCACCTCAAACAGAATGAATAAAAAATTGCTTGATGTTTGAATTTAAGAATTACTCTTTAGACAATGGAATAGAAAACTTGCTCTTTCATTCTTCTTTCATGCAACCTGTCAGGGAACTGCCATCAGAGGCACGGGAGAAGGAGAGGGTCTCTGATTCTGCAGGAGAAGGTCCCAGCGCTAGGGGGAGACTCAGCTGGGAAGAAGGGGAAGGGAATAAGTGTAACACCAGGGATCCAGGAGAGCAACGGGACGCGGAGGTGCAGGGGCTCCAGGACTCTTCGCTGGAAGTTAGTGAGGAGAGCCCAGGCACCCCGCTACCCACGCCCACCCTGCGCAGGAGACTCCCGCGCAGTGAAAGGCGGAGACGCTTGGGTGTCAAACAGCTCTTATGTTGGCAGCGCTTTAAGAAACGCCCACAGACAGATTCTACGAGTGACTAAGGGCAGCCACGCTGAAATGGGCTGTGCAGTCAGAAGGGTTTAACCAGGCAATCTAATGTCCAAACGGGACAGAATTACGCACGAGTAACTCCCCAACCACTACACAACCTATTTAAGGATATTTATATTTGCTTTCATTTGCATGTTATTATTGCCAGTTTTGACCCCTGTAGATGCATATATATCATATATAGCATGTACCATTTATTGCTATATTGTTTTTCATTTACTGTAACTTTCCTGTCACCTTCTGAAAATTAAAAAAGAAAACCCTTATTCACACACATTAAACATGCATTTGGATATCAAATGACCTCTGAATTTTGAAAAGAAAAGGAAAAGCAGGCAATAAACCCTACCTGGGCCAAGTGGATCAAGTTTTTTACAGAACCAAAATCAGGGAAAATTCCAACAATCACGTCTACTCGACTCTAGGGGAGAAATAATAGGCATGGAAACATTTTTTTAGAATCGTCTCTGAATATTCAGTGAGTGGGGGGAAGGGATGAATTACACTAGCAAAAAGTCACAAGCATTTGGGACTCAACTACATTGGGAAAGAAAAAGTGCTTTATATGTGTTTTATATGCATTATAAGACTGTGACACCAGATGGTGCTGTGGAGTCCCGTTTTTGCCAACCCGATTTCTCATACAAAGTTTACAAGGTGTTTAACTGAAACCCTTCTTTGGTGTGTCTAGATCCAGCCGAGGGCAATACAATATATATAAACCTTGATGAAAGGGAAAGGCAAATTATATAGGAATGCATACAGCTCAGGAAAGATGTGGCAGCAGAGGTTGGGAGCTTTGTGCTGATTTGCTTTTTTATTTTTATACTATTTTAATAGTGCATATATATTTTCTATTGTTTGCTTGAAAGCCATCTTGTGAATTTCTTGGAATTTAAAAAAAATGTTATAAATATTTTAAAATATTTTTCATCTGTTATCAACTTTGTCAATGAAAGTTACAACAAAAACCATACAGCTTATTCTTTCTGTAATGTACCAGGGTCTCTTCCACAAAGATTATTCTCAATTCTAGCTGCAACATTTACAGACTTGGTTAGTCAATTGTACCTTTAGGGCTACAATCCCATACATGCATATCTTGGAGCATGTACCATTGGACTCCATCATATTAATTTCTGAATACACATGCTTTGGATTCCATCACTAATTTATAATTTATCTATTAAAATGAATTCGGTTTTCTGCAAAATATATTGCTGGCTGGAGAGAAAAAATGGAGTACTGTTTTTTGTCAATATATGTAGAAAAATAAAGAGTCAACTTACCACATTTAAGTTATTTTGATTGCATCCAACAGAAAGGAAAATAAGTTGGAGGCAAAAACTGTCTATCAATGGATAACTACACAGCTTGGCATTCAGTCTTTTCAGTTTGTTACTGAAAAGGACAAATTCTTTCTTTCCCCATATGAGCTGTAAAATAAACACAGAGATCTTTGTGATTCTTTGGTAGGTTTCTGGAGGGAACATCGGCTTTAGATCCATTTCAGTCCAGGTTCCGTCCTGGTTTCGGGACCGAGATGGCTCTGGTCGCCCTAACAGATGATCTCCGTAGACAACTGGATTGAGGCGGGTCGGTACTGCTGATACTCTTAGATTTGTCAGAAGCCTTTGACATGGTCAATCATGATCTTTGAACCACCACCTCGCCGACGTGAGGATACAGGGCATAGCCTGAAAATGGCTGTGCTCCTTTATTTCTGGTTGGGGACAGAGGGTGGCGCTAGGGAGGGAGATGTCGTCATGCCACTCCTTGGTGTGTGGAGTGCTGCAGCACGCAATCCTCTCCCCAATGCTTTTTAACATCTTTATGAACCCCTTGCCCAGATTGTCTGGAGCTTTGGGCTGGGTTGTCACCAATATGCTGATGACACTCAGCTCTATCTGCTGATGGATGGCCACACCGACTCGGCCCTGGACACACTGACCAGATGCTTGAAAGCTGTGGCTGGATGGTTTCATGGGAGCCAATTGAAACTAAATCCTTCAAAGACAGAGGTCCTCTGGCTGGGTCGGGATGGCATGGGGATGAGGGACCAACTCCCTTCTCTTGCAAGGGCCCAATTAGTGCCATTGCCTTCTGTTAAGAGTTTGGGTATAATCCTTGACGCCTCCATTTCCATGGAGGCGCAGGTTACAGCAATAGCCAAGGTGACCTTTTTTCACCTTTGCTGCATCAAGGAGTTGGTCCTTTACCTTTCCCGCCCCAACCTGGCCACAGTGATCCATGCAACGGTCACCTCCAGGCTTTACTACTGTAATTCGCTCTATGTGGGGCTGTCCTTGAAGCTGTCCCAGAAACTCCAGCAGGTGCAGAATGCTGCAGTGAGGCTTCTCACGGGGTCTCTGTCATGGGAGCATATTCACCCAGTGCTTTTCCAGCTGCACTGGCTCCCGGTGGAGTACAGGGCCAGATTTAAGGTGCTGGTTTTGACCTTTAAAGCCCTTCACGGCCTAGGACCCTCATACCTACGGGACCGCCTCTCCCAATATACCCCACAGAGGACCTTAAGGTCCATAAATAGCAACACCCTAGAGGTCCCGGGCCCTAAGGAAGTCAGATTAGCTTCAACCAGAGACAGGGCCTTTTCAACACTGGCTCCAGCCTGGTGGAACGCTCTGTCTCAGGGCCCTGCAGGATCTGATTTCTTTCAGCAGGGCCTGTAAGACAGAGTTGTTCTGCCTGGCCTTTGGCTTGGAATTAATTTGACTGCTCCCCCTCTTTCTTTTTTCCTTTCTCCTTCTGTGTTGGAACACCTATTTGGGGACTTCCCTGGCTTTTTTCTTGCCCATGTAGGACCAGTCTGGATAGTTAGCCTTGGTGAAGACTTGATGTATTCATCCCCCAAAAAGTTTTTGAGTTTCCACTGAAATCAGGCTGCATTTTAATGTTTTAATGTTGTATTTTAATCTTGTTTTTAAAGCTGTATTTCAATCAATTGTTTTTATATTTGGTGTTAGCCACCCTGAGCCCAGTCTTGACTGGGGAGGGCAGGGTATAAATAAAAATTATTATTATTATTATTATTATTATTATTATTCTCTTTAGGATTAATATGTGAAGATTAATTAAACCAGATATTACATGACCTCCCCCAAAATAATGACAAATGGATAAACTTAAAGGTTGAACTGTCCATATCACTAAACTGATTATGTTAGAAGGCCACATTAACACACTATAAAAACCTATGAGAAATACCTACGCTTATTAATGCATCTGGAAGACTGAGAAATAGCGTAGAAGGTCCACTGGTGCCAACAAGTGTGTAGGTAGGACCAAAAGTTATAAAGAGCTTGACTTTCTGAGCGAGCTGTGGCAAGAGTGAAAAGGCAATTAAACCTGCCAAAGAGAAAGAATTCCAGAATTCAGCAGCTGTGCCAAACATATGGGAGCCAAAAGTCCTTGCTTATTGTTCCTTCAATCAAAATTTTTAGGTTTCAACTATACCAGTGATGGGAATTTTTGATTGTAAGAAGGCCTTTTAAAAAAGGGCTCAGGCAGTAAACACATTCCATTCATTTCTTATTACTTACCAAGTGTCCCACCCTGAGACTGACTGATAACATACAATCCTTCTTGCTTAGTTTTCTGCAGGATAAAATTTATTGTTGCTGGAATATCATATATCGCAATTTCATGGATGCTGTAAGACATTAAGGTAAAGGTAAAGGACCCGTGGAGGGTTAAGTTACTGTATTTTATTACTTATCATTCAGAACCGAACCAATCGTTTTCAAGAATAGATCAAATTTGGGTGTCGAACGAGTTAACCCCAAGAATTCAAAAAATTGAAATACAGGCGAAGGTGATTTCAGATCATAACCCAATAGAAATGGAGTTAAAAGGTTTTGAAGAGAGAACTTTTAGGTGGAGATTGAATGATAATTTATGGGATGACCAAAAGTTCGTGGAAAAAGCACAAAAAAACCTAACTGAATTTTTCATAAATAATATGGACAAAGGGACAAAAATGAGTGTGGTGTGGGATGCAAGTAAGGCAGTGATGAGGGGCCTCTTTATTCAACAGAACGTACGGAAAAGAAATAACAAAGAGAAATGGATAAAAGAGATCCTTAGACAGATTATGGACTATGAACAAAAATTGATTAAAAAACCTAATAATGAGAAGATAAGGCAGGAAATAAAGATTCTCCAAACTCAATTTGCGATGTTAATAAATAAAGAGGTTGAATGGAACGTTAAAAGACTGAGACAAAAAATTTTTGAATTTGCTAATAAATCAGGGAAATGGCTTGCTTGGCAGGTTAAAAAAAGAAAAGAACAAAATACAATTAGCAAAATTGAGGTAAATGGAGAAGAAATAACAGAACCGAAGGAAATTAGGAGAGCATTTGTAGATTTTTACAAGCAATTGTATAGGAATAAAGAAAGGAATAATAAGAAGAAAATAGAAAGATATTTGAAAGAAAAGATGGTGAGAAAGATTCCGATAGACCAAAAAGAACAGCTGAATGCTCCAATATACAAAGAAGAGGTAGAAGAAGTTATAAAAGAGTTAAAAAGGGGGAAAGCACCGGGGCCGGACGGGTTCACTTCTAGTTATTATAAAGAAATGAGAGATACACTGATGACCCCGTTGATCAAAGTAATGAATAACATCTTAAAAGAAAAAGACATTCCAGGAACATGGAAAGAGGCATTTATTACAATAATACTAAAACAAGATTCGGACCCCACACAAGTTAAGAACTATAGACCTATCTCGTTATTAAACATAGATTATAAGATCTTCGCGGGAATCTTAGCTAAGAGATTAAAAAAGATACTGGTAAAGATTATACATAAAGACCAAGAGGGTTTCCTACCGGGCAGACAAATAAGGAATAATATAAGAAATATAGTTAATGTCATTGAATATCTGTCCGATAGATGTGATAAACCAGCAAGTCTAATATTTGTGGACGCGGAGAAAGCTTTCGATAATGTAATCTGGGAATTTATGTTGAAAAATTTGGAGGTCATGGAGGTGGGTCAAGAATTCTTTAATGGCATTGAAGCAATTTATACAGATCAGAAAGCAAGATTGATAGTAAATAACATCATTACGGAAGAAATAAAAATATGCAAAGGTACAAGGCAGGGATGTCCACTCTCGCCATTACTATTTATAGTGGTCTTGGAAGTTCTATTAAATGCAATTAGACAAAATAAGCAAATTAAAGGGGTGACATTAGGGGTAAACGAATATAAAATTAAGGCCTTTGCAGACGACGTGGTTCTGACTGTGGAAGAACCTACAGAAAGTATAAAGGAGATTTTAAACGAAATGGAACAATTTGGGAAAATAGCAGGATTCAGATTGAATAAGAAAAAGACCAAAATGATAGTTAAAAATATGGATCGAGATAAGATTGAATTATTACAACAAAGAACGGAGATTGAGGTAGTAAAGAAGATTAAATATTTAGGAATCTGGCTTTCTGACAAGAACATAGATTTATATCAATACAACTATATCCCTGTATGGAAAGGTGTGAAAAGAGATTTGGAGATTTGGGCCAGAATGAAATTATCATTCTGGGGAAGAATATCGATGATAAAAATGATGGTGCTTCCTAAGCTGTTATTTTTATTCCAAACGATACCCATAATTAGAGGCACAAAAGTTTTTAAAGAGTGGCAAAAGGTGATCTCAAGATATGTCTGGGAAGGGAAGAAGCCTAGAATTAAATTTAAGTTACTAACAGATACAAAAGAAAGAGGTGGCTTCTCCCTACCAGACATGAGACTTTACTATGAGGCAGCATGTTTGTGCTGGTTAAAAGAATGGGTAAAGTTGGAAAATAAGGAATTATTAGATCTTGAAGGGTTTAATAATAGATTCGGGTGGCATGCGTACCTATGGAGCGACAAAAAGAGAGTACATAAGGGATTTGCAAACCATATCATTAGAGGTGCACTAATAGAGGTTTGGGATAGATATAAAAATATATTAGAACCAAAAATTCCGCATTGGTTATCCCCGTTAGAAATGATGTGTGTTAAAACAATCAACATGAGAGGAAAGTGGGGAAACTACGGAGAAATGGTTATCAATGAAGGAGGGAAGTGGAAAATAAAACCTTATGATCAAGTTAAGGTATTAACATACGATTGGCTAAGCTACTTTCAGATAAATGAAATGTTTAAAAAAGAGTTGAAGGAAAGGAATTATGTAGAAAAAGAATCAACCTTCCAAAAAGAGATAATAAATAACGAATATAAAAATTTGTCAAAAATGTATAAACTATTGTTAGAGTGGTACACGAAGGATGAAGAGGTGAAATCGGTGATGGTACAATGGGCAAGGGACTTTGGATACAATGTTCAATTAGAGGATTGGGAAAGGTTGTGGAAAGAGAATATAAAATTCACGGCTTGCACGTTATTGAGGGAAAACATGATGAAAATGCTCTACAGATGGTACCTGTCACCCACTAAACTGGCAAAGATGTACAAGGTGGATAATAAATGCTGGAAGTGTAAATATAAAGAAGGGACATTCTTCCATCAGTGGTGGGAGTGTAAGAAAGTTAAAAGCTTTTGGGAAGAGATTTATAACGAGTTGAAAAAGATGTTGAAGTACACTTTCGTGAAAAAACCAGAAGCATTTTTATTAGGTATAGTTGGGAAGGATGTCAGAAGAAAGGACTATAAACTTTTCCAGTATGCGGTGACAGCTGCCAGGATTGTGTTAGCTCAGAAATGGAAGCAGGAGGAAGTTCCAACGGTAGAAGAGTGGCGAGCAAAATTGATAGAATATGCTGAATTGGATAGATTAACAGGGAAAATTAGATATACCAAAGATCAAAAATTTGTAAAGGACTGGGAGAAATTTGTGTGTTATCTGGAAAGTAACTATGGTGTAAAAATAACGCTAGTGGGATTTAAAGAGGCTTTGTAAAGGAATAATAAATATTGTATAGTAGAGATTATGAGGAAGGGAAGAACAATGGGCAATATGGAAAAAAAGAAGAAATGTGTACCAAAAGGATAACTACGAACGATTGTCAGTGACGTTGAAGGAAGTCAAAAATGGATATGATTTGTTGCATAATGGTTGTGTTTTTTTTTGTTTTTTATTTATTTTTTTTGTTTTTTGTTTTTCTCTTTTCTTGTATTTTGTATTTTTTATTTTTTTTTGAAAACTTTAATAAATATTATAAAAAAAAAAAAAGTTACTGTATTTTATGCTGTTTTTTGTTGCATCAATTACCATAAGTGTTTAAAATTTGTTGTTAAATTTGTCTGAGCCTGGTTTTCTGAACAGGGAAGGGTGGGGTAGAAATAAAAGGTATTATTATTATTATTATTATTATTATTATTATTATTATTATGTCCAGTCAATGGTGACTATGGGATTGCAGCATTCATCTCGCTTTCAGACCAAGGGAGCTGGCATTTGTCCCCAGACAGCTTTCCGGGTCATGTGCCCAGCATGACTAAACCGCTTCTGGCGCAACAGAACACCGTGACGAAAACCAGAGTACATGGAAACGCCGTTTCCCTTCCCACCGCAGTGGTACCTATTTATCTCCTTGCACTGGTGTGCTTTTGAACAGCTAGGTTGGCAGGAGCTGGGACAGAGCAACGGGAGCTCACTCCGTTGTGGGACTTCGAACCACTGACCTTCTGATCAGCAGGCCCAAGAGGCTCAGTGGTTTAGACCACAGCGCCACCCGCTTTGTAGTCATACATACAAAATGCAGGTGAAGTTTTCTCCACTTATCCTTCTGTTTCATTACTAAAGCACACTATTAAAAGTACGCATGGACTCTGCCTCAAATAATGAGGTAATTTGGGCTGTGATTCCCCATTGCTATACAGGATTGTGCCATTAAAAATGCATGTTAACTACTTAGAATGCCACCACTTCGTGAGAACTGTAATCAAGTGATATATAAATTGTAAGGGGGAAATGTAAGAAATTCCAACTAGCTCTGTTTCCTCACTCCCACCCACGCCAAAAGAATAGTACAGTCTTCAGGGGTCAATGGGGAGTTCACCATTTCTTTCTCTCCCCCTCCCCAACCTCATGTTCAGTCAGGTTTTAAACCCTAAATAAGCATGTAGTCAGCTTCCATGGACTTGTTTGATGCAGAGGAATGGTGCGAGGAACCAGCTGGGGGGTCACCAGGGAAGAAGGCTCAGAGCCTGGGGAGTGGTGGTGGAATGACAACAAGAGGTCAGAAGGAGAAGATGGAGACAACAGGAAAGAGGAGGTGTCAGACTCTGAAGCAGTAAGAAGGCTTAGTGAGCTATGAGAGTCTGTGGCAGAAAGTCGTCCAGCATCAGATGCAAAAGCTGAAGCAGCAGGGTGTGATGAGGAAGGCCAAGAGGCAGAGATGAGTTATTTGAACTGTGAACTGACAAACATGCTCCTATGACATCAGCAGAGGCAGGGAGAAGTATGACAGGTGAGAACCTTCACCTGCATCTCCTTCTTCACCCACCCTCTTCTTGCACAATCCACCATTTCCACAATCCACAATTCCAGATTGGCTTGATTCAGTTCAGGTCCTAAGATTTGTCCAGAGCAAATGCACAGTCCTAATTATGATCTCAGAGCCCCACAAATTCAGTCTGCATGAATATAGAGAAAGTCATGCATTTTGTCATGTTGATGTTGGCTCTAAAAATAATAAAAAAAGGAACTGCAATCCACCATGTCCCATCTTTGGGAACTCTTTCCAGGATTGAAGCACTTCTGACACAACAGAAGGAAAAAAGATATGTTGTTAGCAGTTGTACTTCAGAGACAGCAGTTACTACCATTGTCTCAATTATCCAAGTTACAAGTTGTCTCTTTATACCTGAAATCCCAAAATTCTTCTTGGTCAATTGACAGAGTCTTGTGTCTTCTAGACCAGCTGGTCCCTCTAGCATTTATCATCCAAACATCATAACCAGCATCTGCTAGGAAGAATCCCAGGCTATTGTTGGGAAGATTTGCAATCCAGCACCTACTTTCAAGCAAAATACCATGTACCAGTAAAACAACTGGCCTAGGACCTGGGGGGGGGGGAAACAGAAACAAAATGGGCAATCTACCTTATAGTTTATTTGTGTTCACTTCACCAACATTGATCTTTGTGATGCTTTCATCTAGTCCAGGAAAAACACAATTATATATAGGACAGAGATAATTACTTGTAATTAGGTGATGACCCATGGCCGCCTCACCTTTAGGCACTATTAAAAAATATGAACAAATGCTTCTTCGAAATCATAGCCAATACAAAGGCAGTAAAGATCAGATGAGAAAGCAGCAAATTCTTCAGCTCCATTGCTGAAAATCAGTAGCTGCTTTCCTATGGCAAGATTCCATACAGGGCTGGCCCTACTGATAGGCAGAGTGAGGACAGAGTGGCATAATTGCCATCTGACTTGCCCTGCTGCTCCCAACCCTGTTATCCTAAGATGAATGGAGAATGCTATCCCTGGACTTGTCTGGATGGCTTCTTTACGTGGAATGGATTGGCCTTCACATCAAGCAGCAAAATGTCTTGAGCAGGGCCTGGCTCAATGGCATAAATAAATCATTTAGTCCATGCTACCTCATCATGACAAGGTAGTGAAAAACAAAGGTGATTAGATCTGCTCAGATAGGAAAAATTGGGCAGAAGATTGTACCCCGTTTCTACAATTAATTCACTGCTTCTGCACACAAAAGCTTAATCCAAACACTTCATTCTTACACAACATCACATAGAGAAATAGATACCAGAGCTTTGAAAGTCTTTTTAGAAAAGAAACTAATTCTAGTTCAGGTTGAACATGACCAGAAAGGAACTAGTTCCAATTCGCATTTGTCCACTTATAAAATGAACTTGTTTGGTTCATATTCAGTTCAGAGTTCAATTCACATTACCTTGAAATTTTCCTCAGCTTTCAGAATGTTATAAGCTGCTGTGCTGACATATAACATATAGGTAAAGAAGACTAAGAAAACATCAAAACACACACAGTGGGGTGTGACTTATTTTCTTCAACCATTATGAACTTTAAACTTAAGAGCCTAAAGAGTCTAAAGTATAAAAACACAGAATGAACTTGAACCCCCTATGAAGTTAATTTGCATTCAGCTCACCCAGCAATTTTGGCAACAATTGTCAGGTGTAATTCAAAGATTTTTGAACTAATTCAGTGAACTTCATTAAACTGAATTAGCTCATTCTGAGCATTTATACACACACATTTGTTTCCTCTGGGCTATGTGGAATCCTGCCAATACTCTTCCTCAGTGGTGTAGCACGGGGGGGCAGGGGGCCATTGCCTGGCACACAACCTGAGGTAACGCAAACCAGGCACCCTACACAGAGATCCCTGTCATGTGCCCTCTGCAACCTGCCCCTGCCTGGCATGTGAGTGCCTGCCCGTTGGTGGTGTGGACTGTGGAGCAGAGGATGAAAAGTTCTAAGCCCCTTCTCTTCCTTCAAAAAAAAAATGCTATAAAAACATCAGTTATATTCCAAAATTACCTGTCTTCCCAGAACTGTGCATTCCATAAGGAATTCTGTTTATTTGTAAGTAATAGCCATCCTCTGTCAGGATTTCATACTCTTCACTGGGGTATCCCCAATATTGGATTATTTCATTCTGCAAGAACAAAGAAATCCTCAGCAAATCGAGACCTTTTTTTCTAAGTCTAGATGTGCTGCAAGGAATTTTAGGAACAATGGTGCTGAGGAGAAGAGAAAAAAAGTTCTGGATCCTGCCTTCCTCCCCTGCTGGCTGTAATGAACAAAAACAAATTCATCCATTATAATCCATCTAGCCCTCTTTGGGGTAACTCAGGGAGGCCTGGAAATCCTTCTATGAAAAGCAAATGCTTTGGAATATCTGTTAAAAGAAATATGTACAAATTATTTTGTCCTAGCAATAGCCTGTTGTTTCCAAATGCATCTGAACAAGCAACTCACAGTGGTCATGAATTCTTGAGGATTCAAGTGCCGTTTCCTGAGGAATTCTTCTGACTCTGTTGTCTGTTGCATTAAGCACACCACTGCCACAAACAGCCACATCGCTGACCTGTGTAAAACAATTTTGTTTCAAACTCCTTAGCAAAGATGGGAAGTCTTTTTAAAAATGTTTTTTTATAAAGGTTGAGGGCAGGGAGTGCAATTTTAGTTTGGGTGGTGCTGTGCACGGAAGAAATGATGCTTCTGTCTTCTAAAAGTATGAATAACTGAGATGGATGGTTTGTGAGGAAAAAATGAAAACAGATCTGCCCCATGAGGAAGAGGAATGGTTATCTCTGAAGTAAGGGAAAGCATGCTGTATTCTGTAGGAAGCAGCTTCCTGATAACTGGTGAAAAAATATCTGTTTTTGCTGGAGGTGGCATTCTTGAGGTGCTCCGGACAGATAAGGCAAAATAAATTTGTTAGTTACTGGCTCTGGCTCTGAGCTTCTGGAGGCAGCTCCCTAATCTGAACCAGATTTGTCTATGCCTGTCTGCTGGGATTTAAAATTTTCTTCTTATAAAAGCTTTCAAAAATAAGGAGCCAGTTTGGTTAGCAAACTGAAGCAAACTTTTTTTGTTAGGCTCCAGGCTTTGTGCAACTTAACATAGTAGCCCTGTAAATTGCATTTCAGTAAATCGCATAACACTGAGGGATACAGTATCTAACCATCTCTGTGTTTCCTTCCCTCTGAAAGCTGAGGCCCCTCTAAGTGCGGTGAGGACTAGGATCCTTCTACTTCCCTCACCCAGACCAGAGAGGCTGCCCATGGGAGCGATATGTGGCAGGCTCTTACATCAGTGCCTAGTTGAATAAGGTTTGCTTCCACTGAAGCTCCAAGGGTGATAGCGTGATCTTACTTCATTTTAAACAGCTGGAGGCCGGATGGTGAGGTGTTATGAATGAAAGCCTATGCAGTGAATCATACAATAGGAGGAAACTAGTAGATGCTCTCCGGGAAAGAACCTAGATTGGCAGAAGGCTGGCACTCCCTGGATGTGAGACTAATCTCTGCCTTACAAGAAAAGGCTGTGAAACTAGATGTTCTCATGCATCACCAGGATTAATTGGCATCATACACCACAGTGGTTTTTAAGATTATTGTAATTTACATATTGTTTATATGCCAGAATAAATACCTTTCAATTATAGCTTTTTTAAAATATACAGCTGCATCTCCCTAATTTGCCAGATAACTCCAGGGATAATTGCCTGGCTGTAGATTTTAGTAAAACATGCTAGAGTGTTCTTCTTGTGTATGCCGTTTGTGCTGATCTTATGTATGCCAGTAACACAAAGGTTGCAGGTTTGGTCCTCATATGCGACAGCTGCTTGGTCCTGCATTGCAGGGGGTTTGACCAAATTAGGGTTTTCTTATACTTGGGTCACTGGCAGTTTTTGGACTACAGTTCCCATCATCCCTGACCACTGGTCCTGCTAGCTAGGAATAATGGGAGTTGTAGTCCAAAAAGAGCTGGAGACCCAAGGACTAGGTGATCCTCTGGGTCCCTTCCAACTCTACAACTCTACAGTTCTATGATTCCTGTAATTTAGGAACATAGAAGACTGCTTTATGTTCCTATCAGTCCACCTAGCTCAGTGTTGTCTTCACTTCACCAGTCTGTTAAGGTCATTTTGAATTCCGATTCTGTCTTCTGCGGCATTAGCTACCCCTCCCAGTTTGGTGTCATCTGCAAATTTGATAAGCATCCCCTCAATTCCTTCATCCAAGTCATTTATAAAGACGTTGAACAACAATGGGCCGAGGACAAAACCCTGCGGCACCCCACTTGTCACTTTTTTTCAGGATGGCAAGGAACCATTAACAAGTACTTGTTGAGTTCAGTCAGTCAACCAGCTACAAATCCACCTAACAGTTACTCATTCAACCCACATTTTATCAGCTTCCTCACAGGAATATCATGCGGACTTCATCAATAGCCATACTGAAATCAAGATACACTATGTCCACAGCATTTCCCTGATCTGCCAATTTTGTAATTCCATCCGAAAAAGAAATCAGATTGGCCTGACATGATTTATTTTTGAGAAACCCATGCTGGGTCTTAGTAATCACAACAGCCTTTTCTAAATGCTCACAGATCAACCATTGAATTATCTGTTCTAGGACTTTCCCTGATATCGATGTCAAGCTCACTGGTGGGTAGTTACCTAGGTCTTACTTGTTCCCCTTTTTGAAGATGGGGACAACATTTGCCCACCTCCAGTCAGTAGGGACCTCACCTGTTCTCCAAGAATTCTCAAAGATAATAGACAGAGGCTCTGAAATTACATCTGCAAGCTCCTTTAGTACCCTTGGATGCAGCTCATCAGGCCCTGGGGATTTGAATTCATTTAAAGTAGCTAGGTGTTCCCTTCCTGCCACTTTTCCTATCTTGGGCTGCAGCTCCCTCTTTAGATCATTTATTCTGTTATCATCAGGTTGGGCATCTCTTTCCTTTTGGGTGAAGACAGAAGCAAAGTAGGTGTTGAGTAGTTCCACCTTTTCTCTGTCACCCAATAGTATTTCTCTATGTTCCCCATGCAGAAGACCTACTACTTGCTTGTTCTTCCTCTTACATTGGACATGGCTGAAGAAACCTTTTTATTGCTATTTTTAACCTCTTTTGCAAGCCTGAGCTCATTCTGAGCTTTATCCAGCCTTACTTTCCCTCTGCAACTGTTGGCTACTTGTGTATACTCCTCCTTTGTGATTTCCCCTTTCTTCCATTTCTTATACATGCCCTTCTTAACTCTCAGCTCATCTGTAAGCTCCTTATGCAGCCACACCCATTTCCTTAGATGCCTCCCACTTTTCTTTCTTGTTGGTATTGTCTGTATTTGGGCCTTCAATATTTCTCCTTTTAGAAACCCCATCCTTCTTGGACTCCCTTCTCATTGAGTATTTCTGACCATGGGATCACACCCAGTAGCTCCTTCAGCTTTTTGAAATTGGCCTTCTTAAAGTCCAGAGTGTGTGTCTTGACTACACTCAGTTTTCCCTTGCCTCTGTATCATGAAACCCAGGAGAACATGATCACTTCCTCCCAAGTTTCCAAGCACTCCACTTCATCAATCAGTTCCTCCCTATTGGTGAGGATCAGGTCCAAGATAGATGATCCCCTTGTTTGTTCTTCCACCTTCTGAGAAATAAAATTGTCAGTGAGGCAATGGAGGAATTTGCCAGACCTTACACTCTTGGCAGAGTTTGAGTCCCAACAGATATCAGGGAAGTCCCCCGTGATTACTATTTCTCTCCTTTTTGAATGTTTGGTAGTCTGCTCTAGTAAGGCATCATCCAAGTCTTCAGTCTGACTTGGTGGTCTCTAGCACACACTCACAGTAAGGTCACTGTTGTTTCTCTCTCCTACAATTTTTACCCATCTCAATCTGCTTTTCATGCTCCAGGCCATGGATTTCTTCACAAGTGCACACATCCTTTATATACAATGCTGCTCCTCCCCCACTTCCTATTTGGTCTATTCCTTTTGAACAGGTTGTACCCCTTAATCCTACATTCCATGAGTCTCCATGAGTCTCATCCCACCAGGTTTCAGTTATGCCCACCAAGTCGTATTTGCCATCCTGTATTAAAAGCTCCAATTCATCTTATTTGTTTCCCATGTGCATTTGTGTAGAGACAACTGAAACCATGAGTTGTTCCATGAAGCTGCTTTCTTCTTGTAGTTTCTTGCCCTTTAGCAGGTTTCTGGAGCACCACCTCAGTTTCTTGTGCATCAATGAAGCTATTACCTCCAGTGCCAGGTGCTCTTTTGTTGTTTGTATTGTTTTCTCCCTCCCCCTCAAGATCTATTTAAAGCTCTCCTGATCAGATTCTCAAGACTCTTGGCAAACACATTCTTGTCAACTGCTGTGAGGTCCAGCCCATCTCTCACCAGAAGTCCTACCTAAAGAAAGCTGAGACCATGATCCAAGAAGCCAAATTCTTGCTGACGACACCACCTGCGCAGCCAGTGACTTGCCTCTGTATTTTCCTTTCTCTTCTTGGGCCATGACTTTTAACAGGAAGGAGTGATGAAAAGACTACCTGTGCCCCATGTCTCTTCAGCTCCATGTCTCATAGTCCCTTGCTATGTGTTGCAGTATTATTTGTACCCACATGAATCAAAAAGAAGGGGTAATGAGAATATAATCCTTCTTTAGGATAGGATATAATCCCCCCCCCCCCCGAAGAAGGGGTAACTAGGATATAATCCTCATCCAATTTAAGACCATAGATCTAATCCTGCTCCCTGGATTAATTCCCTCTTCGCTGTGACAACCTTTCATTCCCCTGCCCTCCCCAGTCTTCAGTTGTGTTATTTCAATGAATAACCTGTGAAGTATCTTAGTATTATTACAGCATTATTATTATTATTATTATTATTATTATTATAAAAGCCTGATGCTGAGAGATGACCTAAAGACACCTAAAGCCATCTATGATGGAGGTGACATTTGAACTATGTTCTTTCTAGTTCAATGCAGATTCCACAGCTCTCAAAAAGTAAGTTCTTGAATCAAATTAGAGAGTCCTTCAAAAGCCTGTTCATGTTTAGCTTATTATCTTATGAGTACTAACGTCAGGGGTGGGATACCTGTGCAACCCTCCAGATGTTGTTAGACTCCAACTCCCATCAGCCTCAACCTGGCTGGCTAGGGACTAGGAGAGCCAGAGACCAGCAACATGTGGAGGGTCATAGATTCCCCACCTCTGGTCCTTTGGCCTGATCCAGCTGAGAATATATTATATTCTTAATGTTCAATTTATAGGATAGTGCAGGTATAACTATTATTCAGTTCTACAGTACATTCATAGAGAGCTCTGCTCAAAATGCAGGCTATACTTAAACACAGGCTTTAAAAAAAGTCATTGCAACGGGGGGGGGGGGGGAATTAAACGACCAAAATCAAATTGAAGGGTATTACTTACCGTCTCCTCTCCCAACAGCGTCTGAATCACAACTGAATGCTGCAGAAGCTTTGAAGGGAATTTATCTGCCTGTGTTCTGTGAATAATTATGGTGATGCTATATGCTGAGAACACAGTGTCTTGGATACTATTACACACCCAACCTCAGACCTATGTTAGTTAATGAGACATACCATGGATTTGGTAAACGTTTGTGGGTGTAATTCCACAATCGGCTTGTTCTTACTTTTAAGGTGGTCTTCATATGATTGCTTTGTGTGCGTGCTTTAATTCACTCCTGTTCCTTTCTAGTTTCAAATTAAATGAGACCTAGAGGTACATAGTCCTTGAAGTTAGAAAGTTCTGAAGAATTGTAGATTACATACAGCATGACTATCCACTTGGCTGAACCAAGCAGAGCATATTTTAAATAATACAAAGTGTGGAGGAAATTGTTTTTATTTTATGTATTTTTTTAATATTGTGATTTTTATCCTGTGAACCGCCCTGAGACCTGCGGGTATAGGGTATCATATTTAATAAACAAACAAACAAACAAACAATATTCTTCCCAACATCTGACAGCCCCAATGAAGCAGGCTTTAAATCCTACTTGACCCCAGTTTACATTTTGGGGAAACAAAACGCAATTATAGATACAGTGGTACCTCGGGTTAAGAACTTAATTCGTTCTGGAGGTCTGTTCTTAACCTGAAACTGTTCTTAACCTGAGGTACCACTTTAGCTAATGGGGCCTCCTGCTGCCTCTGCGCCGCCAGAGCACGATTTCTGTTCTCAACCTGAAGCAAAGTTCTAAATATAAGTTCACCATCAGTAGGAGTTCTTTTATATTTACAGTACATTTTCTTATCTATCAATATCTTTAAGAAGTGAGGAACACGAAATCTTCCCATCTTTTCCACAAATTGACTAAACAGTTTCTAGTACAGAATTTTATGGTCTGGATAACTACTAAAAACCATTTGACACACATATAGAATCAAGTCTATTCAATGCATAATAAGATAGGCAAGGGTGAGCATGCTTTGAACAACAAAATAACATTAAATGTCAAATTCCAGTCACTGAACTGCAAAATATTGAGTGTTCACGGAAGGAGGCATGCTACACATTCTGGCCATCAGGCTCTCTTCCTGCTCACAACTGCAGATAGAGCATTTGGGCTGGATTCAACTAACCCAGCGTGCTTGTGTAAGCCAGCTCAAGGCATCCAATTAGCATAATGGGGTTTCCCACACACAAACACTCTGTGCATCCTGAAAATCAACTGTGGAGAACCACAAGAACAGCATGCGGGGGAGCAGCACATGGGGAGGGAGGCAGGAAAAATTGCTCTGTCTGGCAGTCAGAAATGCTTGTGCTGTTGGAAAGATCAGAAGAGTACATTCCTCCTCAAATTTTCTTTCCCAGGTGTCAGGGAACTGCCATCGGAGCTAGAGGCGGAGGGAAGACTCCAGAGGGATGCCGGAGAGGGTCCCAGTAGGGAGAGAGGCAGCCCATCTGCTGGGGAAGGAAATCAGCGTAACACCAGTGGAGAAGGGGGGCAGATGGGGGAATCGGAGAGGAGGCTCCAAGACTCCTCGCCGGAGACCAGCGGAGAGAGGACGGGTACTCCGTTGCCCACACCCTCCCTGCGCAGAAGACTTCCGCGCAGGGAGAGTAGGAGGAGACTTGGCGTCAAACAACTTTTATGCTGGAAAAGGTTCAAGAAACGCCCACTGACGGATTCTGCCAGTGACTGAGACAGTCACGATGCTGGAGGCTGTTCAGTCAGAAAGGGTTTAACCAGGTAACCTCGCCAGCAGTGGCGGAAACTTACGCACGAGCAACCCCTAAATCCATTACAGCAATCCGTCAGTCACCGACGTTGCTTGTGCGCAGCTCCAGAGAGGCAGCACCATGAGCCAGACCAGAGGAGCCGGAGAGACAGAGCAAGCGGCTGCAGTGCAAGGTCTGGAAGAGAGAAACCGAGACTAGGAACAGCATGTAGCTCTCCTGACGGCGCGGCTGGACGAAAGACGAGCTCAAGATGCTCAGGTCAGACCCACCCCCATCGCAAGGAAGGTACCGGGGCTGGTACACAAGTTTGGGGGGAAACCCCAGGACTACAATGCGTTCCGAACGGAAATAGAGTACGCTTTGGAACTGCAGCATGATGACATTGTTAACGATGAGCAAAGGGTAGCCTACATTGTGGGGCATCTGGAGGATGGGGCAAGGGAATGGATCAGGCCCCTTATGGCGACGCAAAATCATGCCTTGAAGGACCTTAAGAAATTCTTTCAGGCGATGGATGCGATGTATTCCAGTGAAGTCCAGCAAAGTGTGACTCAGCGAGAACTGATGGGGTGCAAGCAGGGGAGCCAGTCAGTTAGAGACTACTGGTCGCGCTTTGCAATGCTGATTCACCGTCCCGGGTGGGATCTGGACTCTGAACCTATTCAAATGTTGTTTGAGGAGGGGTTGTTCCCAACGGTGAAGGACGAGCTGTCCCACACGCCCCGCCCACAGTCGATGGATCAGCTGACCAAGGCTGTGCTTGCTATTGGAGTGCGGCAGGAAGCACGGGCTCAGGAGAAACGCGAAGTGAGAGGGGAATATTGCCATGACTACCGCATTCCTGAAATACCGAGACAGCTTTCCCAGGCGGCTGAGCCAATGGAAATAGATGGTGCGCGCGAGAGAGAGGTTTCAAACTCCAGTGAAGGTCGCAAGAGGGAGGGAAAGGATTGGAAAACCACCAAGAAGTGTTTTCTCTGCCAACAGCCAGGACATTTTGCCAGGGTCTGCCCTCAAAGAAAGGCCTGGCAAGGGATGGTGGGGGCGGCTGGCTGTGAGGAGAAGGGGGAGGAAGGGCAGGAGCAGGGAAATGACAACGCCTGGCTGCCAACCAGCGGGGCCAGCAGCCAGGCCAGCAACCAATAGAAGTGCCCCAGCCTGACCCCCCCAGGGCAGCTATAGCCATAGAAGTGGTGCTAGAGCTCCCGAATGGGCACCCAGTCAAGGTTGAGGGGCTGCTGGATTCGGGCAGCTCCTGCAATTTCTTCAGCAGGGACTTCGCTCTGGAGCACCAACTACACCTGCTGCCCCTGGATTTTCCCTTGCAAGTGACCACCATCGATGGCAGGGAACATCTGGGAGGGGAAGTGACACACCAGACCCCGCCAATGCAAATGAGGGTTTCCAGGCACACAGAGACCATTGCCTTTCACGTGGCCACACTGGCAGGACCCCCAATAATATTGGGAATGAGCTGGCTGGCACTGCGTGATCCAGTAGTGTCATGGCATCAGCGGTCAGTCACCTTTGGGTCAGCTTACTGTTTGGAACACTGTCTGGGGGGGGAACCCCAAGAATGACAGTGGCCAGGGTGGCTGGGCTGGCGGTGGAAACAAAGGGAGAGGTGCCATCACCATACGCTGACCTAAAGGAAGTCTTCAGTGAGAAGGAGGCGGGCAGACTACCCCCCCATAGGCCCTTTGACTGCCAAATCAACTTAATCCCACGGGCTCAGCTGCCTGTGGGTAAGCTGTATACCATGTCGGACCGGGAGATGCAGGAGTTACGGCAGTTTATTGACAAGAACCTGAAGAGGGGGTTCATAAGGGAATCAAAGGCGGTGGGGGGCAGTCCGGTGTTCTTTGTGGACAATAAAGGGACTAATCAGCCCAGACTGGTCGTAGATTATAGGGCTTTAAACCTGGTATCAGAACCCGTGACCTTCCCAATGCCCAGGATTGACGACATTTTAACACAGGTGAGGCAGGGGGAAATTTTTGCCAAGCTGGACCTCAGGGGAGCGTACAATTTGATCAGGGTAAGGGAGGGGGACGAATGGAAAACCACCATGTTCACCCCCCTGGGGGCTTTTGAGTACTTAGTCATGCCATTTGGATTACAATCGGGTTCCGCCTGCTTTCAAGCATTCATGCACCACGTGTTGGGGCCCCTGCTGTACAAGAACTGCGTAGCCTTCTTGGACGACGTCTTAATATATTCAGACAATGAGAAGCAACATGTCAGAGACGTCAGGGAAGTACTAAAGAGGCTGCAGAAGCACCAGTTGTGGGTCAAGCTGGAAAAATGCCAATTTCACAACAGAGAGGTTGAGTTTCTGGGGTACAAGCTGTCAGACAAGGGACTAGCTATAGACCCAAGCAAGGTGCAGGCGGTGCTGGAATGGAAGGCCCCCAAAACCCGGAAGGATGTGCAGAGGTTCCTAGGGTTCAGCAACTTCTACAGGAAGTTCATCAAGAACTTTGCCCACTTAACGGCGCCCATCACAGATTGTCTCAGTAGCAAAAGGAAGTTCGCCTGGACAGAAAGTGCCCAGCAATCCTTTGAAATACTGAAGAAGGCATTCACTTCGGAAGAGCAGCTCCTGCACGTTAATCTGGAGAAGCCCATGAGGCTAGAGACCGACGCGTCCGACCGAGCCATTGGGGCGGTACTTTTGCAGCTGGGGGGGGGGCAAGCAGGACTGGAAGCCGTGTGCCTTTTTCTTGAGGAAGCTGAGCAAGTCGGAGCAAAACTATACGGTGTATGACCGCGAACTGCTGGCGATCTATGCGGCGTTTCGCCGATGGAGACATCTGTTAATAGGGGCGTAGCACAAGATCCAGGTTTGTACTGATCACAAGAACTTGGAATACTGGAGGACCGCGCGAGTACTCAACCAGAGACAGATTTGATGGGCACAGGAGTTCTCCAAGTTTTCCTTCGAGATCCGATACGTGCCAGGAGAGGAAAACGTAAGAGCAGATGCTCTCTCCCGGAAACCGGAGTACATGGAAGGAGAGGGACCGCCGGAGATCCGACACGTGATCCCCGAGGACCGATGGGTGGGGGGGGAACCTTGGTTGGGAAATGAGAACTGGCGGGCTTACTAGAAACGACGTGTTCGCTCAAACTAAAATCAGGGAACTCCGAGACGGAAGGGAAAACCATGGAGGGTTTGAGGAAAAGGAGGGGGTGCTGTACTATAAGGGGGCGCTGTATGTACCGGGGGAGACCTTGAGGGAGGAGGTACTCAAACAACTCCACGACAACCCTACAGCTGGGCACTTTGGACAGCACAAAACCATGCTGCTCGTCACCAGGCAGTTCTGGTGGCCAAGGGTGAGGGAGGATGTACGGGAATATGTACGGGGGTGCGACCGCTGCCAAAGGGCAAAGGGGGAGAGGGCTGCTCCCGCAAGGTTACTGGAACCCTTACCCATGCCAGGAAAACCCTGGGAGGTGGTGTCCATTGATTTTATGACAGATTTGCCCAAGTCAAGGGGGAAGACAGCAGTCATGGTAGTAGTCGATCTACTGACGAAGATGTGCCATTTCATAGCTTGCTCACATGCGGTGACGGCAGAGGAGACAAGTTGTTTGTGGATCACATCTTCAGGTTGCATGGGGCGCCCTCGAGGGTCATCTCAGATCGCAGGAAACAATTTACTTCCCGGTTCTGGAGGAAACTCATGATCTTGCTGCAGGTAGAGGTGGGCTTCTCGATGGCGCAACACCCAGAAACCAACGGGCAAGCAGAAAGAGCGAACAGTATACTCCAGCAATACCTACGCTGCTACGTCAGCGAGAGACAGAACGATTGGGTAGAGAAACTAGCAGTGGCTGAATTTGCATACAATAACGCTGAACATGTATCCACGGGGATGAGCCCGTTCATGGCCAATTATGGGTGTCACCTCAGGGCCTTCCTGGGGAGGGGGGAGGAAGGGTGGAGTGTACCTGCGGCAGAGCAGTTTGTGGAAGAAATGGAGGCCTTGCACCAGCAACTCAAGATGAACTTGGAGCGTGCCAAGGAAGTTTACAAGAGGCAGGCAGACAAGCACCGTCGGGAGGGGGAGGCCATACGGGTGGGAGATCGAGTGTGGTTGTCAACCCAAGGGTTACCCCTAAAGGGAGGGTGCAAGAAGTTGCAGCAAAGGCGGCTGGGAACTTTTGAGGTAACACAGCAGGTGAACCCTGTGGCATTCAAGCTCAAGTTGCCTGACAGCATGAAGATACATCCGGTGTTCCATAGGTCCCTACTCTCACCGTACAGGGAGGGGCGGGAATTTCCGGGGCGGGAGGGAGGAGTCACCATCCACCCGCGGGTAGAGGAGAGGGAACACCACAACCAAGCCACGGAAATACTCGATTCAAGGTGGCGAGGGCGCCAGGTGGAGTACTTGGTGGCTTGGGAGGAAGAACCCGAGTCAGAAAACACGTGGGTCCCCGCTGAGGCGATCAATGACGGGTATCTAGTGGAAGAATTCCACAGCCTGTTTCC
This sequence comes from Podarcis pityusensis, assembly GCF_964106645.2. NCBI lineage: Eukaryota > Metazoa > Chordata > Lepidosauria > Squamata > Lacertidae > Podarcis > Podarcis pityusensis. The sequence goes on from NC_138032.1 coordinate 65,734,414, forward strand.
AGATAAACCGAAACAACTAGCGAGATTCTGGGAGGAAGAATTTGGAACCACAGACGACGAAGAGGACTTTGTGGGTTTTCCTGCCTCCGAAGAGGAGGGCGGGGAAGTGTCAGAGAGAGAAGAATCAGACTGGGAGGCCCACCCCGCAGGAAGATATCGGAGCGGGTGGGAAGCGGGTTTTGAATCCTCAGAGGATAGCGACAGCTCCTTCAGGTGCTTCCCCGCATCGTCGGCCGAGGAAAGGGACGAGGTTGGATCAGAAGCTCGGGCCGGGGGTGGAGGGGGTCCTGGGGGGGAGGTGGATGTCAGGGAACTGCCATCGGAGCTAGAGGCGGAGGGAAGGCTCCAGAGGGATGCCGGAGAGGGTCCCAGTAGGGAGAGAGGCAGCCCATCTGCTGGGGAAGGAAATCAGCGTAACACCAGTGGAGAAGGAAGGCAGATGGGGGAATCGGAGAGGAGGCTCCAAGACTCCTCGCCGGAGACCAGCGGAGAGAGTCCGGGTACTCCGTTGCCCACACCCTCCCTGCGCAGAAGACTTCCGCGCAGGGAGAGTAGGAGGAGACTTGGCGTCAAACAACTTTTATGCTGGAAAAGGTTCAAGAAACGCCCACTGACGGATTCTGCCAGTGACTGAGACAGTCACGATGCTGGAGGCTGTTCAGTCAGAAAGGGTTTAACCAGGTAGCAACCCCTAAATCCATTACACCAGGCCAGACTTCATGTTAGTGGTTATTACTGTACGCACAATGAAAGGAGCCACAACAGAGTCCACCATTCCTGGCTGGGTGTCAGAGAGACATTAAAGGAAAGCAACTGGTAGTGACAGCCATGTAAATTATGAACATCTAACAAAGTTATAGCTGCTGAAACACACATCTCTTAAAATATTTAATAAACCTATCCGCTGTTCATGTCATTTGAAAGAGCTGCAAGCCATTACACAATTGCAGTCTTTGTGAAAGACTAATGAAACAGTAATTAGTAATCCTACCCAGAATCAGTCATCCAATTATCTGACAGTTGTGTATTACTGTTCTTAGCTTAGATGCATTTTCGACATTTTATTAGAGAACCTCCCTGTTTTGTGGAGTTTGCAAATGTGTTTTTCTTTGTACATTACGAACCTCTTGGTGGCTGCAGGAGGGCAAGGAGTCACCACCAGCTTTGCTTTTGTTCTTTTCCTCTGAATTGGAAAGAAAGCCTGACTTGCCGTTTGTTCCAGTTCAGCATTGAAGAGTGGTTTTTCAAGAGGAAAGCAGGACACAGATCTGGAATTGCAGGCCTGTGGCTAGAACGCTCAGGACAAAAGTAAGTGTGAATGAGCCATCAGATGAAACCACTGATTTTCTGGGGGTACTCATGGGAGTACGCAGCACTGGCAACCTTTTTACTAGAAGAGAAGCACTGGTTAAAAGTGTGGCACTTACTGTAACAACTTCATGGTGAGTACTGCCACACTTTTCCCCCGAAGAAAAGCACTGGATGAAACACACTTATAATTCCTCTCAACAGAGATTCCCACAGTGCATAGGAATCAACTCCTAGGGGCCACAGGGGCTTCGATTCCCACAATAAAATGTTTGAGGGTGCCGGGCCCCCACAAAGTTGATGGGCATTCCCATTAAAATGGTGTGTGTGCACTGCATCATGTGATCAGTTGTGTGAGGTGGGTCTGCTGCCATGCGATTTCTGTTCTCATCCTGAAGTAAAGTTCTTAACCCGAAGTACTATTTCTGGGTTAGCGGAGTCTGTAACCTGAAGCCTCTGTAACCCGAGGTACCACTGTACTGTGTTGTCCCCTGGACTATGTGATTTAGAATTTGCTGTCCTGCTTTAAGCAAAACCTGTGCCTATGTAACCTGTATGTCTTAATTAGGCCTGTTACTTTATGGCTTGCAAGCTCTTGTGTGCAGACTTGTATGGGGACAGGGAGGCAGCTTTCACACTGGCTAAGAGCTTCAGGAGTGGAATTCAGGGTTCACTGGAATTTCTGTTTGCTTGCCTTCAGAATTTCCTAGTGCAAAATCAGTTTCTTCGTTATCCTCACAAACAAGCTTTTAACTTGACCTGAACATGTTTTGGGGTTTTCTTGTGAAATTTATGCAGTTGGCTTCATTCCCCCCCCCCCCCATTAACCAAGTTCACAATTAATAGCGCAACTTAAATTATAATAATGTGAATTATTGAATGCTATATTCACAGGTGGCGTTGTGGCATCAAGGTTCTTGGTGAAAGAAAGAGTTTTTTTCACCTTCTCTAACCATTTCCATAAGCAATCACACCTTCCTGCAATTTGTTTTCTCCTGATTGCTTGCACACTCTTAAACGATAACTGTGGTGGGAAAGTTTACGCTATAATATAGAGGCTCTGCAGACAACCACAAATAAACATAATTAGCCGTATCAAAATATAGCCCCAAAGTTCCCTAAGGCAGGAGGGCTAGAATCCCTTCCCACTCCTGGGCAGGTTTGCAGGCTCCACCTGTGCAGGGTTACCATATTTCAAAAAGTGAAAAACCAAACACAAAAGTTCTTGAGCTTCTTTTGGCCAAAATCTCAAAAAATAAAATAAAAATGAAGCCATATGTCCGGAGTTTTTCACCCAGACAACAAATCCCAGGATAAAAACAAGAAAATAAGTAAAACAGAAAAGCAAAACAATGCCTCCCAGAGACTCATTTAAAATGCTATATAATATTGATCAGCTAAAGGCCTGGTTAAAGAGGAACGTTTTTGCCTGGTCCCTAAAATATGTACAATGAAGGCACCAGGCAAACCTCACATAATCAGATACATTGTTCTGCTATGAAAGAAAAAAAGTACACAAAAAGAAAATAGGGGGGAAGAGAAAAAAAGAAAAAGTAGAAGAGAGAAAAATAGATGGAAAAAATAAAAAGAAAGTTTAACAACACATCTTATCAACGACATACAGTCTTTTAGGAAATACAAACCGTCATTGACATTATTTTAAACATATAATTCCAGTAAGGCATCCTTTTATCTTCACCTTGTTGATTTCTCCTCACTACTCTTACTTGCTTATCAGTGCCTATTCTCTGGTTTTATTCCTTGATTTGTTTAATGACTTCCTTGTACCACTATGCGGTTCCTAATTTCTCATATCTTAAAATTTCTGCGTCCATTCTTGTTCTGCAGGAACCCATTCTCTTACCTCTGTGGAATTTAGTCTATGCTCAACCAAGAGTAATCATTGGAAACATACTCCGTCGTGTAATTTTTAAAAACATCCCATTCTTTTTAAATTTTATTTCCCGAATGATTTCTTATTGAGTCTGTTAGTGTCGCTAGTTCAAGATATTCACATAGCTTTAGATGCCATTCTTCTTTTATTGGTATTACATTACTCTTCCAATATTTTGCTACAAGAATCCTGGTAGCTGTAGTGGAATAAAGAAAAACTATTTTATTAACCTTTGAAGAAGAAGAGGAGAAGAAGAGTTTGGACTTGATATCCCGCCTTTCACTCCCCTTAAGGAGTCTCAAAGCGGCTAACAATCTCCTATCCCTTCCTCCCCCACAACAAACACTCTGTGAGGTGAGTAAGGCTGAGAGACTTCAGAGAAATGTGACTAGCCCAAGGTCACCCAGCAGCTGCATGTGGAGGAGCGGGGAAGCGAACGCTGTTCACCAGCTTATGAGTTCACCGCTCATAACTACTACACCATGCTGGCTCTCCTTTGGGATGTTTGTTGTGAAAATACCCAATAAAAATAATTCTGGTGTTTTGTTTTGTTTTGGAAATGTGGATTTTAACATTTCCTTCAATTCATCATATATCATGTCCCAAAATTATTTAGTGCTTTTCAGCCAATAATGCCTCCTGAGCATTATTTACCCCACCAAATCATAACTTTTCTACTCAGACTAGAAGCCAATTAAACCAATCAAAACTCCCACTCCAAGAACAGGACTCCCAGCGGTATGGAGAAAGTGAAAAAGAAGAGTGCCAAGGACTCCCCCAAAAAATTCCCAAATAGGCAACTAGCAAAGCTTCTACTGCTTAGGGCAGGAAGGAGAGTGCTGATAAGAGAAAAGTGTTGTGTTTGCAGAAGAAGAAGCTTATAGAGTCTGGAATCTTTCCCAACTCGTTTGGCCTGATTCCCTACTTGGGCCTTCCCTAATTTCTCCCCAGGGCAAAACCGTTCTGAGTCTTCTTCCTATGGGAGCTGAGGGTGGAAGCAGTACTGTCTCGTTCATTCCTGGGGGTTTTTTATAGTTTAGATTTTCCAATCCCTTTCTTATTGTTGTTGCTGTTCCTTTTAAAATAATTCTTTACAAATTTTTGATGGTGGAGGTGTGGATTTGTAGTTAAAGGATTTTTAAACCTGGGTCACGTCTATCATCTTCATTTGTAGCTTTTGTTCTGGCAAGCCCATTTTTTTTACTGTACTCTCATTTTACACATCATTAGCTCCCAACTCCCTCTCCAGCCTTCTCCACCAGTCCCTATCTGCTGGCCCCAAATTTTCTCCTGTGGTCACTGACTATATTGATTCATTTATTATTACTCATACAAGTGATCCTGTATGTTCTTATTTAGTCGTTTAGTAGTGTCTAACTCTTTGTGACCCCATGGACCAGAGCACGCCAGGCACTCCTGTCTTCCACTGCCTCCTGCAGTTTGGTCAAACTCATGCTGGTAGCTTCGAGAACACTGTCCAACCATTTCACCCTCTGTCGTCCCCTTCTCCTTGTGCCCTCACAATCTTTCCCAACATCAGGGTCTTTTCCAGGAAGTCTTCTCTTCTCATGAGGTGGCAAAAGTATTGGAGCCTCAGCTTCAGGATCTGTCCTTCCAGTGAGCGCTCAGGGCTGATTTCCTTCAGAATGGATAGGTTTGATCTTCTTGCAGTCCATGGGACTCTCAAGAGTCTCCTCCAGCACCATAATTCAAAAGCATCAATTCTTCGGTGATCAGACTTCTTTATGGTCCAGCTGTCACTTCCATACATCACCGATCCAGCGCCGAGGGCCTTCTGGCGGTTCCCTCATTGCAAGAAGTAAGGTTACAGGGAACCAGACAGAGGGCCTTCTCGGTAGTGGCGCCCACCCTGTGGAACACCCTCCCTTCAGATGTGAAGGAAATAAGTAGCTATCCTATCTTTAAAAGACATCTGAAGGCAGCCCTGTTCAGGGAAGTTTTTAATATTTAATGCTGTATTGTTTTTAATACTTGATTGGGAGCCGCCCAGAGTGGCTGGGGAAACTCAGCCAGATGGGCGGGGTATAATAAATAATAATAATAATTAATAATAATAATAATAATAATAATAATAATTATCATCATCATCATCATCATCATCACTACTGGGAAAACCATATCTTTAAGATTGCCTGAATTCCATTTCCCCACCCACCAATCTAGAAGAGAGGTGTTGTTTTTTTTGGATTTGATATCCCGCCTTTCACTCCCCTTCAGGAGTCTCAAAGCGGCTAACATTCTCCTTTCCCTTCCTCCCCCACAACAAACACTCTGTGAGGTGAGTGGGGCTGAGAGACTTCACAGAAGTGTGACTGGCCCAAGGTCACCCAGCAGCTGCATGTGGAGGAGCGGAGACACGAACCCGGTTTCCCAGATTACGTGACTACCGCTCTTAACCACTACACCACACCGGTCATACTTAAACAGCTTCGAAGAGTCTTGGATGATGAAAAGGAGTCTCTCTGAGGACTCATCTACTGACACAATACTTTCCTTTCCTGCTGTTTGGTAAGTTACCACTATGCAATTGACTACATAAACTGTGTTAGTTTGTATTTTTACATGCTAGTCTTCTTCTCCTCTACTACAGAGGTTGCATTTAGCTTCTTTGTGGCATCTATATTATTCTGAGACATGGGTCATATGCAGAAGCTGAAATGTTTTAGAGATGTACTCCTGAACTCTGTCACTCGCTCCTTCAGGCTGGGCCCCAAAATGTGTATGAAACCAGCAGGGATTTCACAAACACTGATAAACAGAACATGGAACTACTTTTCAGATGTGCACCTTCCTGTTGCATCATTGTGATCACTTTAAAGCTTTTGATCAATTTCTTATTTGCCTCAGATCACACTGACAGGTCTCAATGGAGCCGACCTTGTAATGGCTGTTGTCACTTGTGTGAGCAATCAGCGATGACATGTGCAGTAGAATATCTGTGAAACCTGAATTTCTGGTTGCAAATTTTGGGCAGAGCAGTTTATGATTAATGCCACTGTAACTTCCTTTCTCTCCAAATAGTAATGGCTCTATTCTGTATTATAAACACCTACACAGAGCTTTCCAAACTGTGTGCTGTGTAGTGTATTGGCTGCAGTGTGTTGGTATGTTGCGCAAATTCTCTCCGCAGTCCTCCGGTATGCTAGTAAAACTGAATTACTGTGTCACAAAATGATGCATGTCGAAACTAGTTACAGATAGGTAGCCGTGTTGCTCTGCCATAGTCAAAATAAAAAAATTCCTTCCAGTAGCACCTTAAAGACCAACTAAGTTAGTTCTTGGTATGAGCTTTCGTGTGCATGCACACTTCTTCAGATACACTGAAACAGAAGTTGCCAGATCCTTCTATATAGTGAGAAGGTGGGGAGGGGTATTACTCAGAAGGGTGGTGGGAATGGGAGATCTGGCAACTTCTGTTTCAGTGTATCTGAAGAAGTGTGCATGCACACGAAAGCTCATACCAAGAACTAACTTAGTTGGTCTTTAAGGTGCTACTGGGGTGCTACTGGAAGGAATTTTTTTATTTTAGCATGTCTAAACTGTGTGTCACCAACAAGAAAAGTTTGGAAAGCTCTGCACTACAATATAAATAGTCCATGCTTTCTTCCTCCTCATTTCAACCATCAACTTTGGCCCATATGTAAAGTTTTAGCACACTGGTATAGAAGGCTCAAATCTCCCTGAAGTACATTTTTTGCTTTCTTCCTACTGTGCCTTTGCTTTTCCTTAGGGGTTCTCGTACATACATACATGCATATTTAAGGATGCACACTGCTTACATGGGTAAAGGTAAAGGACCCCTGGATGGTTAAGTCCAGTCAAAGGTGGCTATGGGGTTGCAGTGCTCATCTCGCTTCAGTCTGAGGGAGCCGGCGTTTGTCCACAGACAGCTTTCTAGGTCATGTGGCCAGCATGACTAAACCACTTCTGGTGCAACAGGACACCACAATGAAAGCCAGAGCACACAGAAATTCCATTTACCTTCCTGCTGCAGCGGTACCTATTTATCTACTTGCACTGGTATGCTTTCAAACTGCTAGGTTGGCATAAGCTGGGACAGAGCAACGGGAGCTCACCCCATCGTGCAGATTCGAACCGCCAACCTTCCAATCAGCAATCCCAAGAGGCTCAGTGGTTTAGACCACAGAGCCACCCGCGTCCCTTTACTGTTCACATAACAAAGGTTAACAAGCAAATTGAGCTCGCAAACAGACTTCTTTACTCCCTTAAGAATCAGAAGGCACCAAGGCTTAAAGGTTGGGCAACACAGGTGAAATCAGCTAACCACTGATGGCAATCAATGAGTTTTTCACCAGCCATCAGAGGCAAGGCATGTGGAAGAAACCATCCCTTGATGGCCCACAGACAGCTTCTCTCTGGCCCTCAGGGTTCTTCTGCTGGAGCAAACAATAGCTCCCTAGTGGTGCCTCCTAGGGTTTTGCAGTTGAATGTCTTAGTGGCATAGCTTATACATCCTCTGGTTGTATTTTTCCCCATGCTATTTTTTGAACTGTAGACTGCTTCCACTTTTTTGTGATACTTACTGTATTAGAATCCTAGAGTTGGAAGGGACCCCAAGGGTCATCTAGTACAACCTCCTGCAATGCAAGAATATCAGCCAAAGCAGCCACGACAAATGGCCATCCAACCTCTGCTTAAAAACCTCCAATGAACACAACCTCCTGAGGGAGACTGTTTCACTGTTGAACAGCTGTTATTGTCAGAAAGTTCTTCCTAATGTTTAGCTGGAATCTCCCTTCTTGTAACTTGAAGCCATTAGTTTGAGTCCTACCCTCCAGAGCAGGTGAAAACAAGATTGTTCCCTCTTCCATGTGATAGACCTTAAGATATTTGAAGATGGCTATCATTCCTTTTTGGGACGTGGGTGGCGCTGTGGGTTAAACCACTGAGCCTAGGACTTGCCGATCAGAAGGTCAGCGGTACGAATCCCCGCGACGGGGTGAGCTCCCGTTTCTCGGTCCCTGCTCCTGCCAACCTAGCAGTTCAAAAGCACATCAAAGTGCAAGTAGGTACCACTCAGGTGGGAAGGTAAACGGCGTTTCCGTGTGCTGCTCTGGTTTGCCAGAAGCGGCTTAGTCATGCTGGCCACATGACCCGGAAGCTGTACGCTGGCTCCCGCGGCCAATAAAGCGAGATGAGCGCCGCAACCCCAGAGTCAGTCACGACTGGACCTAATGGTTAGGGGTCCTTTTACCCTTTACCTATCATTCCTTTTCCAGGCTAAACATACCCAGACTCTTCAACTGTTCCTCATCAGGCTTGGTTTCTTGACCCTTGTTCATCTTGGTTGCCCTCCTCTGAACACATTTCAGCTTCTCAATCTCCTTCTTATTGAACTTATTTGAGAGTGTAAACAAGCAGGTGGGTAGGGATAATCAGAGAGACAATGTACACTTCAAGTAAGTCTATCAGCAACTATTAGTTATGCTAGGAAACATATACTTTAAATACAGAATTTATTTGAACTTCTGCATCAGTTTAAGCACGTCAGGGTATAGCTGCTTTGGAGCATCGAGACCGAAGATATAATCCAGATGCTGCCAATCAGGGATATTCTTGTAAAAAACTAAATGAGGGATTCGAGGGATTAAGAGTTGAATATCCTTTACATCTTCCATAATGTCCTGTCCTCCACTCCACAAAGCTGTTGGCACTTCCATGCATTCTATTTTATAAAATGGGGGTGTGGTCTGGGGGTGAAAAATAAAACAGAAATAGGTTTCAGTGATGACACTGTCATATTTTCGTACCTTTCTGACATTTCCTCATTCTGAACCTTCAGTGTTCTGGGATGTATGGCATCGGAAAAACTATTATTTTTCCCTTTATGCATTTACCTCTCTTTAGTACTTGCATGTTTTTCCTGGGCCAGTAATACATACCAAAACCTCCTGTGTTAAAATGTTAGTTACATGAAGTACATTTTTGCAGATCCATTAATTTGGTAGTTGAAGATTAAGTACTCTAATGTATAATATTATGCTCCGGATCATGTGAATCAAGATCAGAAAGGAATGTGTGGAGTGACGATCCCATAAACATGTAATAGCAAAAATGGATATCAATGCAGGAATTTAATTTACATATTTCATATTTGATCAACATTTACTTAGTGACAGTTAATAATATCCTACAATAGTTTGCTACAACTTGAGGAAGAACATTACGAAATTTTACTGACTCCTTTATTTAGGAAATTCTACCATTTTAATGTTGAGAAGAGAAAATAATTTCTCTAATGTGCAGAGGGCACCATGCTAAGGCTGCCAATCAGATTCACACAATAATTTATACATGCTAAATTCAACAAAAGTTCTCATGTTAAGCTGACCATCTCTGCTCCCCAGTGGGAAAAACAACTTCTTAACAAATGGTACAAGAATCTCTGTTGATTCCCACAGATAAGGACTATTTAGTGAACACATCACAGTTGAAATGATGATGCCGACAAGATGAAAAGAATTCTAAAGACATTAATGAGAATAACCATCATGGGGGGTATAGAATGAAAAAGTAGAGTACAGTGGTACCTCGGGTTAAGTACTTAATTTGTTCTGGAGGTCCGTACTTAACCTGAAACTGTTCTTAACCTAAAGCACCACTTTAGCTAATGGGGCCTCCTGCTGCCGCTGAACCGCCAGAACCCGATTTCTGTTCTTATCCTGAAGCAAAGTTCTTAACCTGAAGCACTATTTCTGGCTTAGTGGAGTGTGTAACCTGAAGCGTATGTAACCCAAGGTACCATGTACTTATGCATGTGAAAACATGTTGCAATATTAAAAATGAAAGAACTGATTACTCAAAAAGAAATATGATGGGGTCCTGCTGTTTTTTTTAAGAAAGTAGATGGACATCTAGTAAGGAAATTAAAAGAAGCAAAGGTCAGGATCCAGACTGGATTGCATATTTATTATTTGTCTGTTTGCTTCCATAGAAATAAAACCATTGGATCGTATCCAGCCCTGCAGATCTGTTTGTGCTATAGACCTCTGCATGCACTACTGAACTTCTGCCAAGCAGCACACTCTCAAAATCTGTGCCAAGGATTGAGAGAGGCCCCAGAGCAGAGGTAGGGGATCCCTAATTATGCAAGTGGAACTCTGTGTGCACAGTGTTGGATACAACCCATAATTCTGTGTACTTCTTTGATGTTCTCTCAGTCTTTAAGAGTCCCTGAAGGAAGTGTGCAAGAATTCAAACATTACAGCATTTTTTAAATGCGGAATTTTAAAACAGAACCCAAACTCATCCTTTTCCTTACCATATTGTATACAACTTTGTTCCTGCATCCATAGTCAAAAAATCTAAATTTATGCGTCCTAGTGACCTAGAAGAAGGACAAGAATTATGTAGAGTTTGAAAATTTAAATTTTGAAACATAGTAATGTGCTAATACAAATTCAGGTGATGTGAATTGCTAGAATTCCTCCTCATGCAATATTTATGAAACCTCTTGCTTAAAATAGTGGAGCCCCTTAAAAAATGTGTGTAAAAATATTTAATTTATTTAAGGAATTAATATATAATATTTTATATCACTAAATATACATGATCCCTAAGTGGTTTACATAGAAAGATAGATTAGATAGATAGATAGATAGATAGATAGATAGATGATAGAAATATTTATCATAAACTAAAACAATAAAACAATTAACATATATAAATAAAAGCCAAACTATTTTACTATTTTTGTAACTGTTGTTTCCACCGGGAAAGTGGCATGTGGAGCATACTCCAGAGGGTGAATATCACTTCCTTGATGTCACAAGTTGGCATTCCATTTATCATGGTATAGCCAGTAGGCCTCTGCTGAAAATCTTAGCAATCTTTTGAGGGCATATAAAGGTATCCTAGTCCCAAGTTGTCTAGGGCCTGTGCTGATCTTTAAATATTGGTGTAATCAGTGCTTTTTTTCTAAAAAAAAATATTTAGGAGAACTCTCATTTTGGCTGCTCCCCCTCCCCCTCAGCCCCCTTCCTCTCTCCCAACACCTTCCCAACCCCTAGACGAGGGGACTTGAGGAGGTGGCACTGAGAGTACGGAAAGGCCCACAGCAGAGTCGGCTTGAGAGAGAAGGGGAGAGTGCTAGCTGGCTGGCTGTAGCCCAGCATGAGGAGGAGGAGGAAGAAGAAGAGGAGGAGACCGTTGCCCCCACCATTGCCACCCCAGACTCCCCTCCCCGGGCACCGGTAAGGAGAATGATAGAGCTCCAGTCCGCGCTGCTACTGCAGAGATAGCTGGCATGTTGGTCCGTCCATCGGTCAGTCGGTCGGGGCAACACAGAATGTTTAGGGGTACACGTACCCCTGCTTCCCCCCCCCCCCCAGAAAAAAGCACTGGGTGTAATATATGTATAACTAAGGACTCCACTAACCAACCTAGCATACCCTCCAAAATTCCTCAGATGAAAATAGAGGCATTTCTCACTCTCCCCCAACTGACCCTCCTTGACACCCCATTTTTTTGGCTCTTCCCCGCCACCGCAGAGCATTTCTTACCAGAAGAAAAATGAGTGCCAGCACTGCACTGATGGGATGCAGTACACATGCCCTCCACTGCCCTGAGAAAATCCCTTCATTCTAATTTTATTTTATTTTATTCTTTGGTAAATTCACAAAAAGGAAAATATACACTAAAATATAAGTTTTCGAAAGGGGCGAGGTTAGATGTAGATGGGGGGATGAACCCTTTTTATAAAATAAACAGATAAAGACTCCTTGTGCTCTGCTCCAAGCCCTGCCCTCTGCCTGCCCCTCAGAGCAGGCACTTCACACAAGGCTGGGCCGCCACGGTGGCAGCCCCTCTTCTTCTTCTCTGCTCTCCAGCAGCTGCTACAAGCTGCCCATGGTAGGAGGCTGGCTGTAGCGACCGTAGAGAGACATTGGGATGCTCCCTCTCAGCCGCAGACACTGCCACTCGGTACAACCACTTGCTTATCCACCTCCCCAAGTTTGGTGGTAGCAGCACTGGTGGGGGAATGAGGGACATTCCAGGATCAAATCTGAAGGAGGAATAGCTTTCATAATTTGGGGACTGTCCCTGGAAAATTGGGACATTTGGAAGGTATGCCCTGCGCACTTGATTATTAATAAACACATACTCTAAATGGCACATTCAGTCCAAATACCAGACTTTGGACTAAGGCCTTGGCTCTGCTCTGAAGACAGTTATCAAAATCTACCTGGCCCCAGTGGTCCACTGCTTTGACAGAAGAAAAATCAGGAAAGATTCCAACACACACGTCTGCTCGACTCTGGAAAAACAAGGTAAGATGTCCTGCCTTAAGTTGTATGAAAACAGCAAACACATTCCACAGTCTCTCTTATTTTGCTCTCTTCCAATGATGCTTCTGTGTAGCAAGCTCTTTTCATTCCTAATTCTCTTCCATGACTGGTTAGGGGCAACACTGCAGCATGAACCAGCACAATACCAGTGCTTAATATGATACCCATATGCTTTACGTTCTGATCTTATACTCTACAAATAACATCTTGCATAGCTTATTTTATGTTGCAGAGCACCATCCTATAAATATTCAATAGCAACTTTAAACATACAGAGAAATCTCATCTAAATGGAAGGCGCTCTGCTACTTGGGGTACACTATAGAGAGGGCTCACCCAGTGGGCCCCATTCATCAGTAAAACTTCAAGCTGACCTCCCCCCTGCAGACTTCAGGGCCCAGGTTCTTTATTAGAATTCAGTATGCAAAATATAACATGAAAACAATTGTTTAGTGTGTGCTGGGCTGCTATAGTGCTGCTGCTGCTGCTGCTGCTGCTGCTGCTCCATACTGTATTCATGTGTAGAAGTTCACTTCTCTTTTTCTTGTGTCAAAAGATATAAAGAGAAAGCACCTACCACATTATAGTTTTTCTCGTTAAATCCTACCCCAAGGGAAAGGAACCGGAGGCACCATTTGTCTGGGTAGCTGCATATCTTGGCAGTGAGGGCTTTCAATTCCTTGCTAAGAAGACAGTATTCTTTATTGCCCCATATGAGCTGAAATACAAAAATGCGCAAATAATTCCAAATCTGCTTAGAAGCATGTCTAATTACCTTTAGCTCTTTATCACAGTCATAACACAAAAATGGATGAGTGTTTGGAGATCCCTTCTTTTATCCAGCTCACTTGCAAATTGGACAAAGGGGAATCACCCAACACTCAAAACTATTCAGAAATAATGATATTGAGTCCACTGTAATTAAATCATGTAAGAAATACTTACTCTTCTGAGTCCATCAGGAATTACCAAAAGTTTATAGAAAAGTCCTTTGCTGTTTACCAATGTGTAGCCAGGAGCAAATGACAGATAGAGACTGATTTTCGGAGCAAGCTGAGGAATGATGGAAAAGGTAATAAAACCTGCAAAAAACAACCCCAAAGCATTCCATAAATGGGAGCCGTAAGTATTTGGAACAGTACATTGGGGTGGGAAACAATACTTGCATTGTTCTTATGCTCCTATGAATCCTTAACAGTGCACTCCTTTCCGGGCTACTCAGAAGTCCTACAGAATGCAGTGGGGCTTACACTAGGGATTAACCAATTGGTCAATTTCAGATTCTCTCTCTTCCTAATTTTCCCAGTCCAAAATTCAGTTTTCCACACTTCCACACCAGTTTGTGATTCTGTTCCACGAATGGATGCTTTTAATCATCAGAGCAACCCTAATTGGCTTTCACCTTAAGCAATTATCTCTTTCTAGAGTCGGACACGACTAAACGACTAAACAACAAGTGTGTAAGTGGCTCTTTATGCTGTCCCTGAGTTGCAAACCATTTGCAATAAAGCATACATGCAGGGTTCAACAACAGAAGGGTTCACCTTAGTTTCAGTGGATGAGTCTTCCTAGAGACTCAGTACTGTATATTCAACTTCTAGTCCCAACGCAATTAACAAAGGCTACAAGGATGAAATACGTTTCAATAACTTGATCATAACTTACCTAGTGTCCCACCTTGGGAATGGCCAATATAATATAATTTTTCTTGCCTAGTTTTCTTTAGGATGAAGTCTATAGTTGCTGGAATATCGTATATTGCTATTTCATGAAAACTGAAATACAGACATACAAAACACAGTAGCTGTATTGTCCACCTACGCTTAGATACAGAAACACAAGATCCTGGAAGAACCTCTTTCTCGCTTAGACAAACAACTGCCACAGTGTAAAACAAGGCTAGGGAAACCTGTAGACCTTCCATGTTACTCGTCCCCTTCCTTTTTAAGGTAAACATCTAACAGCATACTACTAACCATGTCAATTCAAAGTAAGTTCAGTGGGGCTTAATCTTAAGTAACTGGGGTTATATGTGTAATAATATACAGATATCATATGCATATACATGCCAGATTTACTAAAGTAATCAGTGCATAAACACATACAATACATGCAAGGTATTTGGTATTAATATTTATAAAATTATGCATAGAAAAACAGTACCACTCATAGGGCTTGGCTCTTTTATTTGTATTGTATATACAATTATATTGCATGTAATTCTGTAACATGGGAGTAGCGTAGAAATTGCTAAGAGGTTAACAGTACAGAGTTATGCAGAGTCATATATATTGCTACAAGACCTCAATTGGAACATCTTCTGCCATGCTTCAAAGCCCTGTCCAAGAGTGAAATGCTTTCCCTACAAGATAAGATTGCTATAGACGTATGTCAAGGACAGCAGTCAGGAAAAGCGTACTTCTTGTCTAAGCTCCAAAATGTCTTTTTAACATACCTGAAATTCCAAAATTCTTCTTGGTCAATTGATAAGGTCTTGTGTCTTCTAGACCAGCTGCTCCCTCTAGTATTTATTATCCAAACATCATAGCCAGCATCTGCTAGGAAGAATCCCAGGCTGTTGTTGGGAAGATTGGCAATCCAGCACCTACCTTCAGCAAGCAAACCATGTACTAGTAAAACAACGGGTTTAGGCCCTGGAAAAGAAAGCAAAGAAATATAATCTGGGGGTGACCTCTCTGCCTTATACTGGAGAATCAAACCTGCCCATCGTGATGCTTTGTAGTGCTGACTCCAGCAGGATACACCTGAACTTCCAGAGTTACTGAACAAATGTCACTTTTTCTAGGCCAGACATGGTTACTTGTTCCTGTAATTCTTTTGCACCTCTTCTTACCACCTAACATTTCACAGATAAGAAGAGAGATGTTGTTATGGTACTCCTCATACATGAAGGACCACTAACCCTGCCCCACCTTTCACATTAGACACTGCTGCTGATGTCTTTCAGAGATTACTCAGCTATAGCCTGGCTTCAGAATCAGGATATGTTAGTAAACATTTGTTTTGATCTTAAGCATGTCTAAATGAATGAATATTTATAGCCCGATCCCATGCGCATCCACTCAGAAAGTGAATATCATGTAATATTTAAACAGGAAGCATCTCATTTCTGTTTCATTCCAGGATAAGTACATGCGGCTATAATCAATCTTAAGATGGGATAGACAACCTGGTGCTCTCCAGATGTTTTGGCTTCCATCTCCATTGGGCCCCAGTCAGCATAGCCAATGGTCAGAGATGATGGGAGCTGTAATCCACAGCAGAGTGTGATTTTGACTACCCCCATTTTATTCAGCATGACAAAGGAGTGAGCATTGTTGATCCAGAAGGCCATACAATAAAATAAATGAAACAGTTTTTAACAAGGTAAGGTTTGAGAAGACAGGAATTCTCCCTAGCGAACAGGGACAGTTTAGTTTATTTATTTATTAATTATAGCTTTTGCTGGGACCTTCCCACCCACACAATGAAGCTCAAACAACTTACAAAAAAGAAAGTTAAGGTATTATATGAATCCAAATGCACAGCTGTTACATTCCAAAATTACCTGTCTTGCTAGAACTGTTCATTCCACAAGGAATTCTGTTTGCTTGTAAGTAATAGCCATCCTCTGTCAGAATTTCATGCTCTTCACTGGGGTATCCCCAGTATTTAATGACTTCATTCTGCAGATTGGGAGGAAAAGAAATCATGACCCCATCCCACACCCCAAGGCATATATGCATAGCCAAGATAAATAACTTTATGAGCCAGCCCCTAAGCCACAGGCACCATTCACATGTTGGTGGGTGGACTGCAACTTGCATAATCCTTGCCCAGGGACCAGGTTGACTGAGGTTGTTGAGTCCAGCATCTGCAGAACCAACAGGTTTCCCACCCCTGCTTTTAGCTTTCTTAAAACAAGGACATAAAAGTGAACAAATCTAAAAACAAAAAAAATCACTTTCTAATTTGCTCCAAGAACTTAATTCTGAGAACTGTGTTATCTTCACTGAACTAGAAAATGCTGAGTTCAAGTCTCACCTTAATCACAGGTTACTAGGTAGCTCTCAGTATCAGGTTTTTGCATCAGCAGTTAGCAGGTAGTAATACTTACACACTTCACAGGGTTGCAGTAAGGGTTGTTTCTTGAAATAATGAAATAGCACATTTGAAAGGCTTTGAAGATTCAAAAGCACTGAAGGGTTACCAGAGGGAAAGAACATGTTCTCTGCTGCCACAGAGGGCAGAATTAGATCTACAGGCTTCAGCTGTTGCTGTTGTTTTCAATTTAGTACCCATCAGGTCTCAAAATGGCTTACAATATTCAAGAACAGAAGCAATTACCAAGAAGGGGAGTGTCACCTCCCTTGCTGGTGATCTTTAAGCAGGGGATGTGCTATAGCTCTGGATTTGTTGCATCAAACAGGGGGTTTGGATTAGGCTGGATTATCTCAATGATCCCTTCCAACTCTATGGAGCTATGGTTCTATCTAATTTAGCGTTGCCATATTTCAAGAAGTACAAATCCAGGGAACAGACAAAATCCCAGACATTTCCTATTAAATTTTTAAAAATCCCAGACGCCAGTTTCCCAGGCGCTCTAATCTAATTGCTAAATATTGCCACCCACCAGTCTCAACAGTGCTATTTTTCTAGAGAAAGAAGTGCTGGACCTCACCATGAGTGGCAATGGTGCCCAGCTGAGAGGTGCAGGAACTGAGTTCCGGTGAGTTCCTGCTGAAAAAAGCTCTGATCCTCAACATTTCCAGATTCTAGACTTGTTTCCTTCCATATGGGTGTACTTCAGGAGTTCAGCAGAGCAGGGGTTAGCTTTGGCAAAGTTCAGAGAGGTGTTCATGGGAACACTTTCATGTATTCAATGAATACAGGAGCAGATTCTGAGAAATACGCTAGCGGCCTTCCTCCACTATCGTCCTGGTAGCCCCACATTCAACTCTTGTGAGAAAGGAGTCCCCTAACAGCAGCACAAGAGGGAAAGTATAGAAATAGTAAACACCAAAAAGCTCAAAGCTAAAGCCCAGTTCACACATTAGAGTTGTCAAAGAGGCTGCTTTTAATTCCATCTAACAAAGGGATATGCAATGTGGGACCCTCCAATTTTATTTTATTTTTGAACTACAACCCCCATCTTCTCTGATCATTAGCCATGCCAGCTAGAACTGATGGGAATTGGAATCCATTTTGGCTGTCTTTGTCCTAACAGCATCAATCAACATTTGGCCAATATTTTTGTGCGCAGTGGCCCAGCATGCTGATTGCCTCTGGTTTTCTCCATGCTGGTGCAAAACAGTCAAAGAAGAATCATTCTGTGCTACTTTAAGGCAAATTGCTTGATTTGTGTGGTAAACCAGCACAGAGAAATACATAAGATGTATGCCAAGTTTTTCATAATGGACTCATGTTTGCCTTCAGGTAATAATCTCCTGTAAACACAGGCAGGCTCAAAGTCAACATTTACATTAAGCTAGGCCCTCTGAACTTTCAGCAGGGCATAAATTAGCCCGACTCAGTCATTCACCTAACCAGAAAAGATGGCTTGTGTCAAACACTTGCAAATGAATAATCTGTTTCTTTGGGATAACCCACACAGGATCTGAAATTCTGCAGGAAATGCATTTGAATAAGCAACTTACGACAGTCATAAATTCCTGAGGATTCAAATGTCTTCCACTTATAACTTCTTCTGCAGCGGAAGCCTCTTGGATTAAGCAAGCCACTATCAAAACGAGCCACATTGTAGGCCTGGGTAAAGCAATACCAGTAGTTTCAAAGAAATACAATATCAATGTATTACAATATTCTTAAAGGTTTTTACATTTGCATTTGACATATGGAGACCTTATGAGACAGCAGATGTACAGTGGCGATTGGTATTTGGCAATATTTGATAGATGCCACAGAGTAGAATGGCCGCACTCTACATCAAACAGAGGGCGCCCTTTGCATGCGCAGCACCCCCAATCCTACATAACTCCCGGCAGAGCACTCTTGGAGCACCTCCCCAGTCATGAACCTTGAGGTTCTGGCAAACCTCAGTTTCAATAACCAATCGTGACTGGGGAGGTGGAGCCAGGGGAGCAGACCAAGTAAGGGTAGGGTCCACTCTTTAAGCATATAAGGGGGTAGAGCCTACCTAGGAGCTCTCAGTCAGCTCCAGAGTTTCACCTGCCGTACCCTCACTTCGTTTAGGCCTTTTATTGCAGGTTAACTTTTTCTTTACAGGTATTCAACCGCTGCTACGGTCTTGCAATGGTTGCTGTTAAAGGACCGGGAAGGAATTTTCACTAAATTGGCAGGTTTCACCTTCCCCATAGCAAAACATCACAACTTTGGCGGTTTCAGGCCTTGAGCAGAATCCTTTAGTCTTTCTTCCCTCAATGGGGAAGGGGCATGAAATGGTGACACCCCCCCCCCGTGGGTTCAATCCCAGGGTTCCCCATTAAATGAGCTGTGTTGAGGGGAGTCACTGGCCATACGCTGAAAGGTTGTCAGTGCACTCCCCTGTGTTGCAGTGAAATGGGGGGGCGGGCTCTCTGCTTAAACATACGTCATTCAGAGCCAGCCCAATCCCCAGATACATTGGTTAACCCTGATGTGCCCCAGATCCCCGCCTAGGGACTGAGAGGGATAAATGCCCAATGCCTAAGCCAAGGTCTTCCTACATCTGAAAGTTTAATAAAGTTGTGGACAATTTTAATCCCATAATACATGTCATGTGTCATTATTCCCCCGGGTGTCGCCTGGGGTCGGGGGGTCTCCACCTGGGCACGCAATGTAATAAAGTGAATAATTATTTTGTTCAACTTGTCAAAAATCAAGTTTTGGTATCAACACTTGGTGTGAGACAAAATTCACATTCTGAAATTTGGAAAAGTTAGTTCCAGCTCTAGAATTAACCAACTACTGCCAAAATTATCTGTGCCACTGATTTGCCATCACTTCACCAATTAATAAGAGAATTGCACATTCCTGAGAACAACAGTGAGGAGAAAACACAGTACCCAAAATTATGATGCAAACTGCATCTCACTTCAATGGGATGTAAGGAAAATCTTGCCTAGTACATGACACAAAAAAACCCCAACACTCTTTATTTTATTTCTATTTTTTAGTAGAATTTCCCAGGCCAGTGACCAATCTCCTGCGACTTCTTATGTCCAATAGGATTTTCTTTGTTGGTGCCAATTGCCAAAAGGGAGGTGGAGGGTAATTTCCACCAAGATTTTGACTGAGAAGGCTTCAAACCCCCTCCCAAGATGCTGTGATGTCAAATGACAACCCACTTCCTGCTTTCAAAACTTTTAAAACCATGTTACAATGTAATTAATGCCATGTCTAGCTAGGTCCACTGTTGTTCCAAATGGTGGAGACACCATAATCTGAAATCTCTTAATGTTGCTTGGCAACTAATAGAAACATTAGAATAAAGGCAAATATGGGGTGAATGATAGATATTGAATTTCATCCAAAACACAAATATGTACCCCACAATTTATAAAATAAGATAATGGGCCCGAGCAAAAGTTCACTGTACAAATTCTTGCAGGACTGAATCCAATGATCATATTTGCACTTCACAATTGGACATTCATTCAGATCCTCCAATTGTGGGACTTCATCTATTCCCCCAATACATATTTCTAGAGGATCCTATCATTTTGCAGAGTAACATACAACAACACAGGCATAAGGAATTATTTTAATGATTGCATTGTATTGCTTTTCAGTGTTTTTATGTGGCTGTACATTGCCCTTACATTTTGTAAGAGGCTGGTATAGAAATGCTTTTCAAAGATTACTTAATTTTATTTATAAAAATACAAAATTGCATGAGAATTTCCCCATATTCTTTTCTGGAAGCCCAAACAATTTTTTTCCAGCTGCTTTCTTTAAGTCAGTCTAAAAAAAGTACATGCAGATTTTGTACTCAAAAGTAAGTCCTTCTGGGTTCAATGGGACTTACAGGTGAGTACAGGTTAGCAAGCAAAAAGATCAATGCTACATACACTTACCTAGAAGCAAGCTCCACTGAACTCAAGGGAGCTTACTTCTATGTAGAGACATGCATAGGATTCCACTGTAAATCTCACAGTGTGAAGTGCTTTAATCCTGCAAATTTCATTGGGGCTTAAACATGTATGACATTATATTAAGCATTATTCGTTCATTGAGATTTGACATCTACAGGATTGAGCCTTATGATAATTAATAATCAGTTATATTTTCATTAAGAGTACAATCTGAAAAATGGCAAGAATATATCACCATACTCAAATTAAGAAGATCAGTGTTTTGTTTTGTTTTGTTTTGTTTTGAAAAAATAGCCCTTTGCTTACCTGCCGTTGGTACTCAGATGGAGCTGGGACCTTGAATAAATGTTGCAAAAGATCTAGAATGTAACAAACTGCAAGGAAGCAAGTCATTGTAGCAGTGCAGCATTTAATTATACAACAGGTTTGGTGGGATTAAAAATGATGAAATGGAAGCAGCGCTTATTCATTAGATCAGATTTGCCTGGAACATAATAACTGACTAAAGAGGCACAGCAAACCCATTTTTAATTTCTGGGTGCTATGTTGTGAAAGACGCCTGCTTCTTGGGAGAAAAGCAATGACAAACCTAGACAGCATCTTAAAAAGCAGAGACATCACCTTGCCAACAAAGGTCTGTATAGTTAAAGCTAAGTTTTCCCAGTAGTGATGTATGGAAGTGAGAGCTGGACCATAAAGAAGGCTGATCGCCGAAGAATTGATGCTTTTGAATTATGGTGCTGGAGGAGACTCTTGAGAGTCCCATGGACTGCAAGAAGATCAAACCTATCCATTCTGAAGGAAATCAGCCCTGAGTGCTCACTGGAAGGACAGATCCTGAAGCTGAGACTCCAATACTTTGGCCACCTCATGAGAAGAGAAGACTCCCTGGAAAAGACCCTGATGTTGGGAAAGATTGAGGGCACAAGGAGAAGGGGAAGACAGAGGACGAGATGGTTGGACAGTGTTCTCGAAGCTACCAGCATGATTTTGACCAAACTGTGGGAGGCAGTGGAAGACAGGAGTGCCTGGCGTGCTCTGATCCATGGGGTCATGAAGAGTTGGACACAACTAAACGACTAAACAACAACAACAAATGTTGTGGCTTAAGGACTTAAGAGGCAAATTAGTCTTCTCGGCAACTAAATACAATTTTATTTTTTTTAAATATCACTATGGCTGTAATCTACCCAATGCAGGGCAATTTCCCTTCTGTATTTCCCATCCCTCATTGTTCAGGAGGGCAGCCAGAAGTTTGTGTTTCCTTTGTCAATTTTTAATTAAATTTTTAAATCTTTACATATTCCAAATGTGTTATATATTTCTCCTCTGCAGAAGTTTTTTGAGAGGAGTGCAGGTGACTTTACCAGGCAGGTGGGGAACAAATTTCCTAACATTATCTTGCAATTCAAGCCCACATTTGCAGTATATTTGTAATGATTTGAGCTCAAGAACAGCTTGGTGATGATCCAGGCCTTTTTTTCAGCTGGAACTAACTGGAACTCAGTTTTGTCACCTTTCAGGTCCCACAGGAGACTTTGTGAGTCCCCAGGGTCCGGGGGAGATGAATCTGAGCCACATGCAGTTCTAGGTATTTTCAGAAAAGGTGTGTGGATCTTCTACCAACAAGCCCTTCACCTAGCTTAAGTTCAAAGTATCTCCAATGAAAATGAATGGAGGAAAATGTTGGTGTTGTCATTTTTGCTTAGGTTTTTTGTGAGTGTTGTGAATTTTTGAAACGAAACACTTGGGGTCAACACTGCCCTGGATATAACTTCACATTCTCCCCAGATGAGGAAGATGTGCTCCCTAATCTCAGACACAGCAGAAGTTAATTATGATTAGTCTAGTACAATGTACTCTACAGGAGTAGAGATTATCACTGCACATTTTCAGGACTGAAACATGCATTGCAAATGTGTTTTGATGTGCTCTGCCTCAAATGAAGCCATCATTTTTTGTGCTTTGGTTGGAAAACCTGTTCCTTTACTTTAGAATATAGAAATGCTTTGGATGATAAAAAGTTAAATTATTGTGTTTTTTTGAGACAGGAAGACTGCATTCAGCAGGAAGCAAGTGTTCTTCAAAAGTGTTTTGTTTACTTTTTGGCAATGGATCTGGGTGCAAAAAAGCTTCACATCTCCATTTTGGCAGAAACAGAACACAATGTATTCATTATTCATGCTTTAGAATGTTCAGGGAGATGTACTTGCATTTTTATGTACACAAATGCAACTTAATTTTGACTATGTACTTAAGCTTACTGACAAAACAATAAACCTCCGTGACTCGTTGCAAATGTCTAACTAGACATTTTATCACATATACTTGTCACACTATTATATATTTAAATCAAAAACTAGTTTTTTCCAGGAAATTCAATAGGATATAATGTATCACTCTACATAGGGTACCTTCCTGATGCAATAAATAAATAAAACCTCCTTGCTGATCTTACATTGATACCTAGTGGTGCTCATACCTTGGCTGGGTCTAAAAAACTTCTTTTCATTTCAGTCCTTTTTGGAGCTGATTTTCATTGTGATCCTTTCTGGCTACCTTGGAGAAGGACTGTCTAGGAGGTTTGCAAGCAAGACTAATTTAATAATCAAAATGAGGTGACATATATTTAAACTTTATTTCTGAAGATTGTGGGGATCTCAGAATCCCACCTTGATTTCACCATTAATAGAGCAATAATAACCAAACAGTTTCCCAGCTACTTCTCCATCAGGTCAAGTATTTCTGGGTACATCAGCTGAAAAGCATCGAGGCCCCAGATGAAATCCCAGTGGTTCCACGTAGGGAACTCTGTGTCATGAATGAGATTAGTAATTCGAGGCCGCAATTCTGCAATTTCCTTGGGCTGCGAAACCCAGTCCTGTCCTCCACTCCACATCGCTGTTGGGATGGTGATAGCTTCAATTCTGTACAAGGGAGGAGTCGTCTAGGAAGAGACAGATAGATTGAATATCACCTAGATACATGTACACATCTGCAGCTTAAAAAAAATAATCTGTGAAACTGCACACAACAAACTTTCACCAAAGTAAACCAAGTGATTTTAAATTCAGTTCTTTTATTGGATTATCAATAAGTTGTGAAAATCAGAAGTAATTTGAGGGACGTGTGGACTGCTACTTGAACGAGGATGGTGTTGTGTGGATGATGCACAAAAAATGCACACAAGGGATGTATCAAATCCAATTTTAACTGCCCCTTGGAACACACCCTCACTTTTAATCACCTTTGCAGACAACACAAAAATCCAGCAAATTCCTACCTGGTTGTATATATCTATGTTCTTTGAGCCACAGTCAAAATATCTGAATTGACCTGCCATAGCTGTCTAGAAAACAAAATAGATAGGTGAGTATACAGCCCACCAACGAAATCGAACGACAAGCAAAGCTAACCCAAGAGGAAGATGTTGGGAGAGGGCACTCACTGAGAGTATCTTTCACTTTCATTTCATTTAACATTTAATTTGTATACCACCTTTCTATTTTACTATACCCATGGTGGTTTACAAGCTGAAGAAACAAAGAATGTACACCTTATGACACCTTGTATGTACACCTTATAACAATCTAATCCAACACAAAAATGTGATAATAAAACATAACTTTAAAATAAGCAACTTATATCAAATAAAGTAATATTCAACAACCCATTAGAATAGTATAGAATATTAAATATCAGCATATAAAAATTAAACAAAAATCCACCCTTAAATTACAATAAATAATTTATAAACTATCATCAATAAAAACAATGGCAAGCCACAGTGCATAAAATAATACAATACAAATTGAGAAGCAGAGACTTGGAGGGTGGGGCAAGGCAGGTGAAAGGAGGCCTTGCCTGATGAAGTCTCTCCCCTCACAGTTCTTCCTCTAAGCACAGCTCCCTTATGAGGATTCCTAGGGCTGGAAGGTGGAGCAAGGCAGGTGGAACAATGGTGATTGCACCGGCAGTTGAATCTTGCTGGAACTCGAGCAATGGAGAGCAACTTATGCTGCACATGAGGGCAGCAGGCTAGCTTAAGGGCCACAAGGCAGCCCACACAGCTCTCTCCTCCAGCACTTTGCTTGAATCTTGCACACTTCCCACTCAAACAAATGCCGTGGGCCAAGCTAGTAGCTGCCTCTTTTCCTGCTCACTCAGCCAAGGACCTTTCTTAATGGTGTTCTCTTTGATGCGTTGGGAGAAAGTAAATAGGCAAGACTTCCATACAGCCCAGTTTAGCAATAAGCAAACATTACTGCTACTGGGACACAGGCTCAGGACAGGGGCACTGGCTTAAACATGAGGTGGCCTTCTGCTGCTGCACCTCCAGCACCTACCACCTAAGTTGACAGCTTCACTTTACCTCATGGTAAGGCCAATTTAGGCAGTGTCTGGGTTACAATGGCTTGTTGGTTCTGGTTTTGCCACTGCTAAATTGGGGACTCAGCTATACAGCTGCAAATATAACGTTAAAAGTTTGTTTTAAGTGCATTATAAAAATTTGTCACTAGATGACGATAGTGAGCTTATGTAAAATTCAATACATTTTTCAAATCATTTTTCACAGCGTTTTTTGTGTCATTTTACACTGGAAACTCAGCTACAATATATTCTGGCTCCCTTCTATTCAAACAATATCTAAGTTTTTATAAGGCAGACAACATTCAACAGAGAAAGAATGAGAGAGAGAAGGGAGATCTTAGTATCTCTACCTGGCCCCAGTGGATCATATTTTTCACAGACGTATAATCTGGGAATCGTGATACATATACATCAGTCCGACTCTGTAAGGGAATGGTAAATTTAGAAGTCATTTCACTTAACCAAAACTCATTGTACTGGACTGTTGGCAGAGGACAAAAGCAGATATATGTTATTACATGTTTTTCTGAAGTGCAAAACTGATGCTGAGGAAACCCTGACATGCAGTTCATAGCAACTGGTATATCATGAATGAGTTGTGTGAACCAGCTGGGTGCCTGAACTCCACAGTTCTAGGATTTTATGATTCAAATAACTGTGAACAACCCTTCAAATGAACAGCCCTTATGTGCCACAAGGAGTTGGCTCATGGCTATCTGGCCTATTTCCCCACCCAGGACACACCTGTTGTCTGTGCCCACCACCATCCACCTGCCCATTCAGTGACATGTCTAGAGCTCCCTGATGTTATATGGAGTCTTGATTCGGCCAGGGTCTCCCCCATCCTTGCTCGTGGGCCTGCAGAGCCCCTTCTTCCATTTGACAAGCCCCATCTGCCCCTCACTTCCCTCTTCAGCATGTGCAGAAACTGCCTTCTTGAGCATTGGATCCAATACTGGTCTTCTCCACTCAGTCTGCCACAGCCTGTCTATGCATGCAAGGGAAATCTCTAACTCACCAAAGGTTTGAGACCCATTGCTTACCCTCACCTGATTTAGCAGGCCAGGTGAAAGCTGACTGTAGGGTGGGGGGACCAATGGTGTACAAACTACCCCAGAAGGAGGAGAAGAAGAAGAGTTTGGATTTGATATCACGCTTTATCACTACCCAAAGGAGTCTCAAAGCGGCTAACATTCTCCTTTTCCTTCCTCCCCCACAACAAACACTCTGTGAGGTGAGTGGGGGCTGAGAGACTTCAAAGAAGTATGACTGGCCCAAGGTCACCCAGCAGCTGCATGTGGAGGAGCGGAGATGCGAACCCGGTTCCCAGATTACGAGTCTACCGCTCTTAACCACTACACCACACTGGCTCTCCACCACACTACACCACACTGGCACAACGTGTCCCCCAACAGAAGTACTACCTCTCTTTTAACACCCCATACACCCCAGTCATAAATATGATAAATAAATGAAGAGACATACCGCATTTAGATTTTTTTCATTGAATCCACTGACAAGAAAAAGAGCTTGTTTGCAAAGCTCATCTACCGGGCGACGGCTGCACTTTCGGGCCAGAAGGGCTTTCAGTTTTGGACTCAGCAGACAAAATTCCTTTGTGCCAAATATAGCCTGCAGAAAGCCAGAGATATTTCATAATCCCAATCTCTCAAAAGCATTTCTTAAATGGGGCAGTTTAAATGTCCCTGTAGCTGGTTCATATTAAGGGGTTTTTTGTTGCTGATTTTTAAAAAGGTTTTAATCGCCAAATATAAAAATTGCAAAGTTATCGCATTACAAAACAAGGGGAAAAAGATGAATCTATTGGAATCTTTTAGAAGTTATTCTTTAAAAGGTAGAAATATTATACGTATCTTCCAAATGAAGAGTTTTAACTTCAGAAAGGTTGGGTGCAAGTTGATTTGACTGATTGATTTAGTTTGCACTGTGTGGGTTGGCTCTCCTAATATATCCATGAAGCTCAAACCTTGCCATTGCTTGTCTTGCACATCTTGGTAAACTGCAGTGACACTAATGTTGTGACAGAAGCTCAATGGCACCAGATCACTCAGTAGACCATTCTTTTTATATCCTTATAAGGTGAGCCAAAACATCTTGTCTGGTCTTCTGTGTTATGATCCATGGTCTTCATAATTTGGACTCTATATATATATTGCATGTCTGAAAATTTAAGGGTGTTGGAATCTAAATTATTAATTAACCCCCCCCCCAAAAAACCACCATGTTTTCCCAGCTAATTTACCTACAAAAAAACTGGGCTTGAGCCATAAAATTAGACATCTCCCATTATGTCATGTCAATTAGAGCTTATGAAAATTGTGAAAAGATAATGATTGCACACATACCTTCACCAGTGCTGCTGGAAAGCGTATGATTTGTAGTGGGACACTGATAGTGTACTGCAACGTATAGGAAGGGGCCAGGGCAAAAAACATCTTAATTTTTTCAGCCATTTGAGGTAAAATAGAAAATGCCACAAAAGCTAGAGAGGAGTAGGAAATTCAGTTTAGTATCCCTTAGTTTTGAATTTAAGTAATGCAGCATTTATAGGCAGACTCTTACTTTAAAACATAGTTGAGCAAAATTAACATTCATTTCATGCGGCACAATTCTTTTTCAAAATGGAAGAGTTAGACTACATGCAATATACAAAGCTAATTTATAGGATGGAATTGGAACCTCACTAAATGACATAATTACCACCATTGCAACAAAATGACATAGGCTTTATGTCAGATGAATAGATACATGTTTGAAGCCTATGTGCTTTGCGATGGGGCAGAGTTGGGAAGCCCTCTATCCTACATATCAATTTCATTTACTCTCAGATTCTCATTTTTCCAATCTTAAATTCAGTTCTCCTCATTTCTACATCAATTAGAAATATTTTTTAAGCCTGCGTGGAAGGCTCTCTCAATGTAATCATGCCCCTGAAACCTTACTTCCCAATTATGTAGAAATTGTTCCCCACACATACACTTTCAGGCTCAATAAAAGGCTTATGCAAGAGATCAGCAACACACAATCCCACTTCCCCTTTCGTGCATTCAAATAAATATCCAAAGAGTACTATGTTTCTTATAAAGACAGCAAACCTATCACAGGTTCTTGGATAACTAAAACTTCAGTAGATATCTGGTGCCATCTACAGTAGATACCTGGTGCATTCAAAAAATGATGTGGTTTTTATGCCTTTATCTGAATTCTTTATATGACCAAGAACTAGTTCAACATTGGACCATCCCATGCCAAACTGGCCCTCTATAGAGTGCATGCCAAGGTTTATAGTTATCATACCCACAGAGCATCCTTGAGAATGGCAGACATAATAGATGTTCTTCTGTCCAGTTTTCTGCAGAATGAAGTCTACCATGGCAGGAAGGTCATAGATTCCCATCTCATGAAAACTGAAAACCACAAAACAAAGTAAATGAGAATTAAGTGCACTCATAATCTTTGGTTACAAGCATAAGCTCTTTCTCTAGAAAGCACTACTAAAAATATTTAAGGAACAAAAGGGAAGATTAAGCAGAATTTACCATCAAATACCTAAAATTAGGTGACAAGATGAGGGGAAAGAGAAACTTACTAGGGCCAGCTGTGCCCAGGCTGCGATACAACAAATTAACACTAAAACCATGAGCACATTTACTAAGAAGAAGGTTTCCGTTTACAGAATCACAGCAAAGTCAGATGGTAAAACTTTTCCTGGACCATAAAATCAGACTGTCGATGAAGGGATTGCAGTGAAATCATTTCATGGATGTGTCTATAAATTTTATGGCCTGGATAAGAACTAAAAACCATTTAGCACACATATAGAATTACTTTAATGGCTGAATATAGCCCGACATTAGCCTTCATCAAATCTATTCAATGCATAATAAAGTAGGCAAGGGTGAGCATGCTTGAACTACAAAATAACATTGAATGCCAAATTCCAGCCACTCAACTGCAAAAGAATAAATCTCATTGAATGGTGAATTCCAGTGATTACACACCAAATGAACTTACCTAAAATCCCAGAATGCTTCTTCTTCAATTGAAAGGTTTTGGTGTCTTCTAGACCAGGAGTTTCCTCTGTTGTTTCCAATCCAAACATCATATCCAGCATCTGCTAATATGAAGCCCAGGCTCTGATGTGGCAGATTTGTGACCCAGACGCTGCCTTCCATGGTCAAACAGTGCAACAGCAGTATAGATGATTTGGAGCCTGGAAGTAAAAAAGACATTGATTGATTGATTGATTGATTGATTGGCTGATTGACTGACTGATTAGTACCTCCAAAACACATCACAAGATACAAAATTAAAACTTAATCTAACACGGAGCAGTAGGCTTGGGTCTAAATGTTGGGTTTGGATGCAAGGAAGATAGGCTCCAGTTCCGGTTCAGTTGGGAAGCTAAAGTCTCAATATTACATGCAGAAACTTTGGAACTGAACCTTGAAACCTAAACCCCCTTTCTTTCTTTTTTTAAAAAAGAGCTAACCCAAAAATTCTCAGGAAAGAACATTTTATCTGTTTTTTCCCCCTCTTGTCTTTCTTTCTTTCTTTCTTTCTTTCTTTCTTTCTTTCTTTCTTTCTTTCTTTCATTTTTGGAGCACCTAATAAACAGAGAATTTTAGTCCTTCTGGAAAAAATCTTTGTTTCCCCAGTTTTGCTGCCCACAAATACCATGTAGAAATTATCTATATACCACTTCCTCCTGAAGCAGCTATCTATTTCTTTATAACTTTTATATGCCATCTTTTTTCTGAAGAGCTCTAGGCATTGTGAAAAGTCCCACCCCCCACATTCGTATTAGAATCACAACAATTCAATGAAGTCGTTTAGGGTAAGAGAGAGTGTCCAAGGTCACCCAGGAAGCTTCTTGGTCAGTTGGGAATTTGTACCTGGGCCTACCCAGTCTTGGGCCAAAGCTCTAACCATTGCACCACACAGAGTTAATAGAGGTAGAGCAAATCAGTGTTCACTGAAGGAGGTATACTGCACCATCAGGTATTCTAGCCATCAGGCTCTCTTCCTGCTCACAACTGTAGATAGAGCATTTGGGCTGGATTCAACTAACCCAGCGTGCTTGCATAAGCCAGCTCAAGGCATCCCATTAACATAATGGGGCTTTCCCCACACCAACACTCTGTGCCTTCCCAAAATCATCTGTGGAGAACCTCAATAAAAGCACACAGGGAGGGAGGGAGGGAGGAAAAATTGCTCTGTCTGGCAATTAGAAATGTTTACGTTGCTGAGAAGTTATGGAATAAGGACCTAAAATTTACTACTTGCTGTGAGCTAAAAGAGAATTTCATGAAAATGATGTATAGATGGTATTTGACTCCTACAAGACTTGCAAAAATGTATAAGAGCACGACTAACATATGTTGGAAGTGTAAAGTTAAAGAGGGCACATTCCATCATATGTGGTGGACGTGTAAAGTAGCTAAGGACTTCTGGGAAATGATTTATAGGGACCTGGAAAAAATGTTCAAAATAACTTATAATAAAAAACCAGAGGTTTTTTTATTAGGTTTAGTAAGAGAAGAATTACCGAAAGATAAGAAAGTATTGTTTATGTATGCGTCAGCAGTGACAAGAATATTATACGCCCAGGGATGGAAAGAAGAAAGAGCCCCATTGAAAGAAGAATGGATATTGAAGATGATGGATTATGCAGAGATGGCAAGGCTAACCAGGAAGATCAGGCACCAAGAGGATAACAAATTTAGCAGAGAATGGCACCATTTTATTGAATATATCAAAGAACACTGTAAAAGTTTTAAATAGTAGTAGGATTTACATAACACTTGTAAATTAAAACAACAAAGGATAAAAATGAAGTATAACAAATTGGAATAAATTAATTAGATGCAGTTAAAAGAGAAAGAACTTCAGAAGCCAAGGGGAGAGTTCAGGGAACCCCATAAACGTAAGGATTTGATTATGGGTTTTTTTAAAATAAAATAAAAATAGTGTGTGTGTGTGTGTGTGTGTGTGTAAAAAAAACCCTGTGTTTTATTTTTGAAACTTTGAAAAAAAAATTTAAAAAAATGTTTACACTGCTGGAAAGATCAGAAGAGTACATTCCTCCCCATGTTTTCTTTCCCAGACCAGACTTCATGTTAGTGGTCATTACTGTACAATGAAATGAGTCACAACAGAGTCCTTGAGACATTGGGTCTCATGAGCTTTCTGTACCCCCTGGGATCCTGTTCAGGCTCAAGTAATAGCCGTCTTCTGTAAGGACCTCATACTCTTCCGAAGGATATCCCCAGTACTGGATTATCTGACTCTGTAAGGATACAAAGCCACATGTTAGACCATTTCCTCCACCAGTAGAGGTTTAAAAGTAATTGCTAGAAGTCGAAAGTTTTTGCCTAAAGGCTCATTTCCAAGCATTAAGCATGGATCCTTCCTGACATGATCAGAATGGCCCAGGAGAGCCATGTACGAGAGTGAATATTTATATTTGTATCTCTTTTGATATTTGGGGAAGAATGAGCCAATACCTGCAAAGTTTATCAGCAACCCCTTGGGGGGAAAGGCAGCACAAAGAAAGGTGAAAACAAAAAGATCCCTGGAAAGTACGAAGTGGAGACTACACAGAGGATGTAAAAACAAAAGCAACTTTAATACAGTTTATTTGAGGAGGAAACCATGCAATCGTTTGCTGCTTGTCAATAGAACAGAAACGAAAAGCGCAGTACTTGAGAAATGACTTACGTAGATAGTTCCTGATACAGCAAGCCAAGAGGACCAATACACCATAGTAATATGCCAATATATGTTTTTTTCCACTCCTCAGGGTGGTTCATTTTAAATTGGGTTACAAAACAATGCAGATGCTCCAGTGCAAGACTGGCCAGTGGGATACGCTCCAGTTGTTGCTGGACTCCAACTCCCATCAGCCCCAGCCAGCATGGATAGTGGGAGTTGTAGTCTAGCATGATTTGGAGAGCACTACATTGACTCCCCCTGTTTGAGTGCTTTCTGGACCAATTCTTTCACACACAGGAGGATAGCTATGCCAAAGCCACATACCTAGTGCCAGAGCTACACACCCATTGCCAGCAGATAACATTAAACTTACAGAAGCTTTGCCAGCATCATGAAGTAATTACAACTGGGCTTCTTTTGCTGTGTTCAGACAAGCCTCAGGCTGCCACCCATCTTGGAACACAGCTTGAGCTCTGGCATGTTCTCAGTCTTCAACTTTTCTAAGTTGAAGACCGGGCAAGTTTCCAATCTGAGGGACTAGTGTTCACGATTTGGACAAATTGTATTGCAAATTATGCTGACATGCTTTTATGAACAGAGCGTGTGCATAAGGAAGGGTTACCAGACGTCCCCAGTTCCCAGGGAGAGTCCCCAGATTTGCAGATCTGTCCCCAAACAAATTCCATCCCCAGAATGTCCCCAGATTTGCAAATCTGTCCCCAGGAAACCTCAGCAGCCCAGAGCCAGCCTGGTAGCGCAGTTGGCTCTGGCTGGCTTCAGGAGCTGCTTGCTGCTGCCACCACTGCCGAAAGGGAACCAGGGACATCCAGCGGGGCACATCTCCTGCCCCCTTCCCCCTTTGATTTGACAGATCGGGGGGAGGCTTGGGAGCCACAGGTAGGTGGGCACTGCCCAGAAGGGGCACAAGGTGTATGGTTTCTCTGCCAGGCAAGGTGCAAAGCCCTTCTTTTGCACCCTGTGAAACATAAATGTGCAGAGATTTTTTTAAAAAAAAACCTGGGCAACAGCTGCCTGCCTATGACTCCCAAGCCTCCCCGATCAGTCAAAACAAAGGAGGAAGGGGGCAGGAGATCGGGGGAGGCTCAGGAGTCATGGACGGGCAGCGCTCAGTTACCCAGTTTTTTTAAAAAAACTGCGCATTTATGTTTCACAGGGTGCGAAAGAAGGGCTTTGCACCTTTATACAATATGCATGTGTGCTTGGGCCCAGGGTCTTTTGCTTCACCATCCCCACTACTGATTCCCTGTTGCTACTCAGCTTAAAAAAAAATAAAAATTTAAATATTCATACAATATTCATACAATATTCAACTTACTTACAATATTCATAAACTGTTCAGGATTCAAGTCTTCTGAGCTCACTGCTCCATGTACTGCCATCATGATAAGCAGTAGCCACATCCTTGAGAACCTTGAAAACAACTGGATATTTTAGATAATATAGGGGAAAGGTTTACTGAGCTTACTTATTTAAGAGAGTTTTTATATGGCTGAGTCTTCAAAACCTCAAAGCAGTTTACAAAGAGTAATATAAAATATCTATTAAAACACTGTTAAAATCAGATATTAAAAACAAGTTGACTTTTCAAAATTTCAAAAAATAAAAATGTAATAAAATAAAATTACATGTTACAATGCATGTCTGGGTAAAAAGGTAAAGGTACCCCTGCCCGTACGGGCCAGTCGTGACCAACTCTGGGGTTGCGTGCTCATCTCGCTTAAGAGGCCGGGAGCCAGCGCTGTCCGAAGACACTTCCGGGTAACGTGGCCAGCGTGACGAAGCTGCTCTGGCGAGCCAGCACCAGCGCAGTGCACGGAAACGCCATTTACCTTCACGCTATAAAGCGGTACCTATTTATCTACTTGCACTTAGGGGTGCTTTCGAACTGCTAGGTGGGCAGGAGCTGGGACCGGACAACGGGAGCTCACCCCGCCATGGGGATTCGAACCGCCGACCATATGATCGGCAAGTCCTAGGCACTGAGGTTTTACCCACAGCGCCACCCGCGTCCCCTGCATGTCTGGGTAGTGGTGCTTAAATAAAGGGGTGGTTTTTTTAACCGGCACTGAAAACAGCAAAGCAGATGTGTTTGCCTAATATCAAAGGGTATGTCATCATGCATCATCTCTCAAAGGGGTATTTCCATCCCTAATTCAGAGCATGTGGCACCTAGATCCTGTTTAAAAAGAAAAATAAGTCAGAATGCTTCTTAATGCCAGAAGCATTTAGCACAGTCAGAGGCAGTGTGCTTCTGAATACCTAGGAAGGGGAAAGAGAGGACGGAAGAGGGTTTTCTATCTATTGGAAAAAAATCACTTGTGCCATTTAAAACTGGAGAGAACAGAGTTAATACCAGTGATGTGTGTAACTTGCATGGACCATTTGTAGTATTGAAAGAATACCTGAGTGTAGAGCAAACCTGGTTGACTATGCCAACTTTACCTTGCAAACATGCATTGACTTTTGAAATCCTGAACATTTTGTTTTTGCAGCAGTTGTAAGATAAGCTGTGATAGTAGAAGTTTACATATGTTCAACATTCACAGGCAGAAAACACTTCTTTGCTGCTTCTAAATAATATGCCATTTTAGTATCAGTAGTTGTTTTTTTAACATAAAGTGTTTGGAGGGCTCCCCCCCCCCATACCCAATGTAAACGCTCATATATTGGGCCAGTTTGTGCAGTCAATAAAATCAAGAGCTACAATGTTTATTAGATCATACAAGTTTAGACTATGGATGCAGAGAAGGGGGTGAATAATTAAATGGGTCTCTCCAGTGCTTTTTTTCCTTAAAAAAAATGTTTACAGTAGGACTACTCTCACTTTCCTACTCAAATTGAAATATTGCCCCTCAATGAGGCCAAACTTAATTCAAAAAATGTTTAGGGGCATGCGTACCCCTGTGTCCCTGCAGAAAAATAGTAGTAGGTCTGCCTCTCTCTCTCTCTCTCTCTCTCTCACTCTCTCTCACACACACACACACACACACACACACACAGATCTAGCCATGTAAAAAAGAAAATAAAACTTGTGTGGAAGCACGCTGACTGAATCCTTGCACCTGAAATACCAAGGAGTAAGTATTTGGCAAAAAGAAAGCCAGTATGAATGTCATCAAAAACTTTGCGAATCAGAATTATTATTGTTAATTGGCACTTTCTGTCAATTAATTGTTATTATTGTTAATTGGCACTTTCTGTACTTTAATTTCCCTCTGACCCTGCTTTTATATAATCACATACAGAAAGCATGCATATATGTACCTGCAATAATAATTATTATTATTTATTATTTATTCCCAGCCACTCGGGACAACATTTCATGCATCTCATGAAGAAGATTTTTGTCCATGAAAGTCTATGTTTGTTAAGTCTTTAAGAGACTACAAGACTGTTTGTTGTTTAAATATGGACTCTGATAGTTTTAGATCTCAAAAGAAGTATTGGAATTAGATTCCATACACCTAGCATTTTGAATAATCCAATGCAGAACTCACATGAATGATCCTTTCATTCCTTCCACTGTTCTCATTTCACACACACCTGCTCAAATAGAAGAGCAGGTGTTGAGTGTTTCTTCAGGTGAGTGTTTCTGATAAATGCAAAAGGAAACCTGAAAGTTTCCTTCATAAACACCTCAAGTCATCCAGCCATGCTCATTTACTGGGCGCAGCATCTTTCTTTTTCATTATGTGTACAGCTTCTGGTGTGTGTGTGTTGTACCTAACAGTGGGATGATCTTATCAAATGTACCTGTTTAAGGTAGCAGACTATTGGCTGACATGCAACCCAGTCCACAGAGTTTTATCAGGCTTTCTCCCTAGAACCTAAGCATAGAATTGCAGCCTAGGAGTGTATTCACACATGATGTTTTCTCCGATTGTCCCACAAACACCCAGTGTACTCTGAAGTAGCAAGTTCTACTTCAAGTCCCGGTGGTGTTTAATGTGTATATCATTAAATAACAATTCACATCTTCTGTAGTGCTCTTGTTCAGATGTGGGCCAGTGAGGGGAAATAAACTGAGCTTGAATCTGGAAAGATGAGGGCACTGTGAGCAAGACAGGAGTTCATGCGTCTGAGAAATTGGCCAATTATTCTGAAGGAACAGCTACCTAGCCTGAGGGTGCTTCTGGGTGTAGCTTTATCACTGGAGATCCAGGTGATAGGGTGACTAGGAAAGCTTTTCATTGACTTCAGCTGTTACAACATCTAGAGTCATTTGTGGACGGAGATAGCTTGGCCACAGAAGTTCAGGCACTGGTAACTTCATGACTGGATTACTGCAATGTACTCTGTGTGGGGCCTTCTACTTGATGCAGAAACGGCATGTAATGCAGAATGCTGCCAAACAAGAATGAGACTGAGTCCACGTGTTACACTCCAGCTCAAAGATTTGCACTGGCTGCTGATGTATTTCCAGGTCAAATTCAAGGTTTAACATTAACAGCTGGGGAGCACAGTTTACAAGCACCATGTATGTTCATTCCATGGTTGCAAGGTTTCTGTTTGCCACCATTTATATTCTAGAACATCCTGTTCATTGATATTAGGCAAGCACCTTCAGCGTATTGTTTTCAGAGCCTGCTAAAAACTCTGGGTGGTATTAACCTTACAGGCACTGTCGGCAGAAACCATGCAAAAAAACCAAACCTTCCACTTGTGCGATGGGGATTTTGACCCTCTGCCCTCCTCCAAAATTGGCATGGGGGGTGTGGGGGTTCAGGGAAGCCCAAGTACAGTACACAGGGGGAGAAGATAGGGGGCATTGTTACCTCTGGCAAGCTGAAATGCTTGAGCAGTTGGAAAGTCCGCCATACCACAATGTTGAGTTCCACCCTCTTGGCTTAAGCAGACCTACCCAAACATGTAATTCTATTACAGTCTGCATGCATTTCATGCTGGGGTTCTGTTCCCATACATGTCAGCACAGTGCATATAAGAATGCCCCATTCTGTACCGCACTGCTCCCATTCCGCCTTTATCGTGACATTTCTGGTGGCATTTTCATTCCTTTCTGAGTTCGGCACTGTGCACACATGCACAAACGTGTGTCTTTCAGATGCATGTTAATCTCTCATTGCCTTATGTATTTTTGGCTTAAAAGTGATATAATTTATATGTTGCTAGATTTCATACCTGTTTCTTTTTAATGTTTTGTTTTACTTGTATTTTTAAAATAAGATTTCTATTTTTTTTTATTTTAAACCCCTTGGAGCTTTTTGTAGATTAAGCAGTATATAAAAATGTGTCCCTGAAAGTTTTCTAAATGAAGTCAAGATTTAGATGAACTTATATTTCCTTAATATTTGTATGCAAAAAAATTAAACTATGTCCAATCTATTGCCAAAAGCCATAGCATATGCAATAATGACTCAGTCTTTTATGCCTTTGCAACATTTCTATCCAAAGTATTAGCTCACATGAACACAGATGCTATTGTCCAAAGCCTTGAAACATTGTTGAAAG
This sequence comes from Podarcis pityusensis, assembly GCF_964106645.2. Lineage (NCBI taxonomy): Eukaryota > Metazoa > Chordata > Lepidosauria > Squamata > Lacertidae > Podarcis > Podarcis pityusensis. The sequence goes on from NC_138032.1 coordinate 65,771,595, forward strand.
AAGCTGCATTCCAAATGGTTTGCCCATATGTGTTTGGACCTTGAAGAGTCTTCTCCTTGTGCATGGACTTAGACCTTCTTAAAAATATGGGGGAGGTTGCTTCTAATTAACATAAAATAACAACTTTCTGGTTTTCCAATTAAACCTTAATAAAAAGGTGGACTTACCATGCAGCATACTATATATTGCTATGCAGGTTCAATTTGCAATAAATAAATTCCACAATGCAGCAGTATGCAAGACCCTGTAAAAACTCCGCTCTAAATTCTTATAATGTAACTTATTTAAAACCTGAAAATTAAAACAATATGTCCTTGTTTCATAAAAAAGAAGTTGTGTACTCACCAATGAGCTCTAAATCTCTACTTATAATTTTTTAAATAATACTTTGCCTGGTCTAATGTGTGTGTCACCTTGTGGGTAGGCTCCCTAACCTTTCTTCAAATGGGCCATCAATTCACAAGTAAGCTTTCCAGCCTGCTGTTTCATGGAGCAAGACAGTAAGTATACCCGTTGTTGGTGGACTGATTCTCAGAAGCTGATAACTGATATAGAAGTCAACTGGAAAGTGTACTCTAGCCTTCTAGTGCTGATGAATTTCAGGGCTAGCCCAACACATTTTGCTACCAGAAGCAAAAGACAAGATGGTCCCCTCTGTATACAAAAGCCTTCAAACTGGCAACAGGCCAATATCCTCCACTACACATGAGGGTAGGAGGTGAGCTTGAGGGTGCAGGGTAGGCTGCATGAAACACACAGCTCTGTCCAGGGCCATAGCTAGGGGTGGTGAGGTGGGCCCCCACCAGGGGCGCAGGCGATGAGGGGCACAAAATCGGCTAAAAATATGTCCATAAATATAAATATTGATTATTGCCTCATAAGGATGCGGGTGGCGCTGTAGGACGCGGGTGGCGCTGTGGGTAAAACCTCAGCGCCTAGGACTTGCCGATCGCATGGTCAGCGGTTCAAATCCCCGCGGCGGGGTGCGCTCCCGTTGCTCGGTCCCAGCGCCTGCCAACCTAGCAGTTCGAAAGCACCCCCAGGTGCAAGTAGATAAATAGGGACCGCTTACTAGCGGGAAGGTAAACGACGTTTCCGGGTGCGGCTCTGGCTTGCCAGAGCAGCTTCATCACGCTGGCCACGTGACCCAGAGGTGTCTGCGGACAGCGCTGGCTCCCGGCCTATAGAGTGAGATGAGCGCACAACCCTAGAGTCTGTCAAGACTGGCCCGTACGGGCAGGGGTACCTTTACCTTTATTGCCTCATAAGAAATGATTTTTAATAGAGGGTGAATTGAATGGGTAGAAGGGGGTTAGAGGAGAGGCGGAAAGAAGAGCTACTGTATTTTTCGCCCTATAGGGCGCACCTAGTTTTGGTGGTGGGGGAAATAATGAAAAAAAATTATTTCCCCCCCCCCCAGGCGCGGGGCTGGGGCGGCGGAAACCTGAGCTTCCCCCGACCCCAGCCCCCAGAACTGGCTGCTATCCGCAAGCCTCGGGAGCCCGGCGGGAACTCCTGCGGGCTCCCAAGGCTTACGGATAGCTTCCTGAAGCCTGGAGAGCTAGAGGGGTCGGTGCGCACCTTCAGCGAAAAGAAACTTCAGCTGGTGCGTTCTATAGGGCGAAAAATACGGTAATTTGTCCATGGCTAGGGGGCGCAATCTGGACGGTTCTGCCAGGGGTGCAAGATCACCTAGCTACAGTTCTGGCTCTGTCCTCCAATGCTACCCCACTGCTCCATGCATCCCAAAATGTGAGCAAATTTGTGCTCAGTTTTGAGATCATGAACGAGCATGCACAGCATGAGAATAAACAGCCACCCACCATGAATACCAATGGCATGTAACCAATGATAATAATAATATAAGAATTAATAATACAGGCGGTGACAGGGATAGTCTAACTTCTGTGGCTTAGGCTCTGGTAACCTCTTGGTTGGATTACTGCAATGTGTTATATGTGGGGCTGCCTTTGAAGGCAATTCAGAAACTTCAGCTGGTGCAAAATGCAATGGCCAGACGCTCACCAGAACAAGACGGTTTGAGCATATACCACCAATACTGGCACAACTGCAGTGGCTGCTGATTCAAGTTCCAGTTCAAAGTGCTGATCATGACAGTGGCCAATGCCTGGCCAAACAGCAATGAATTCCCCCATAACTTGGGCCCTGATTGACCCGTTGGAACTCAGTTCACTGGCCAGGCAGGTACACCTCCACAGCTGTGATGGCTGGGGGGGGGATTCCACATCGGACAGTGACCATGTGGGTCTGGCTGCTGGGAAGGAGGTGGAGTGGGATGGTCTGCAACTGATGCCCACTGGGGAAATGGTGAGCATCCATTATGAAACACAACATTTAGATTTATAGGTGTATAGCTTGTTCTCCTGCTTCCAACTCACAAAAACTTTTAGAGGAAATGGAAAACTACTTTTTAAAAATTTATTTAATCATTTTTTCAAACATCAACCGCAAAAGACACATACAGCAAAAACCATAATGACAACACAATTTAACAATTCAGATTTGAATGCACTGATATACCTATGACTACACCTTTTTTAACAATATTTTCCCACCTCTCTCTCCTCCCCCTACTTCCCACCACTATCCACCTTATCACTTAAATATTTGTTCCATATTTCTTCATATTTAGCCATTCTTATTTTGCACCAACATGCAATTTGTTCGTATGTAGCTAATCTGTCCATATTATCAATCCATGTGCTCAATGGAATCTTATTGTGGCTCTTCCAATTCATCAAAACAGGGGTTTTTTTGCTTCTAATATAGCACGGTACATCCAATTTTTTTGACCCTTTGAAATCTCCCACATTTCCAGAATGTAATTTAGAATTAGATTCAGTTCTCCTAAATAAGAATTTATTTTTATTACTCTTGCTATAAATATCCTCACCTCGCACCAAAATGATCTTATCATCGGGCAGTTAATCAACATATGTGCTAATTCCCATTTTTACTCCCACATCTCCAGCACTTGTCTGCACTTGTTATTTTCCTTTGGTATAGTTTTGCTGGAGTCCAGTGGGCTCTGAATATTATTTTCTGTTGAATAAGTCTTAGTCTTAGATCCATAGAGGCTATTTCTGTTGATTTTATACTTGACTCTCATATATCATTTGTTATCTGTACCCCTAACTCTTCACTCCATTTTTGTCTATCAAATTCTAAATCATATTTCTTCCTGTTGAGTAGGATTTTATATAGTGCAAGTGTAGAGTTTTCTGATTTTGTTGCAGAGATTAAATCATGTAGCAGCATGGGTGTTTCCAATGCTGCTATAGTGCCAGTGGAAGACCACTGTTTTAAAGAAAAATCATTGCATAACAAAAGAGAAATCCCACAGCTATTTCTGCATCAGGTCAAGGATTTCCATGTACATCCGCTGATGAGCATCAATGCCCCAAATGAAGTCCCAGTGGTCCCAGTCTGGATACTCCTTATGGTAAACAAGGTGAGGGATTCGAGACCGCAGCTGCGCAGCTTCCTTTGGCCTGCAAACCCAGTCTTGCCCTCCGCTCCACATAGCAATTGGGACTGTGATCTCTTCTATCTTGTACAACAACAAATTTATTAAATTTGTGAGGTCCATGCCTTTACACAAAATACCATAAAACATTATTAAAAGATAAACAAAAAGATTATAAAAGTAAGCTAAAATTCATGCCATGCTGTCCCAGCAAGGAAACTACCCAATAAACCCCACCATTCAGGGAAGAAGATACAACAACAGGTTAGGAGAGCAATGGGAGGGACCTCACCGTTTCATCCAGGAACCATACCCTAGTTTTCATAGCCTTCACCACAAAGACCGCTACCACGTGAGAAATCCGTGGATCAGCGTCCACCAGTAAAAACTTTACTTGGTCCTCAGAGTTGACTATTGATTTGGGAATAGTTTGTAACATCGCATCCCTGAAGGCCGAATAGATGGGACAATACAACATGTAATGTATGAGATCCTCTTTGGTTCTCATATAACAAGGACATATCCGCTGCTCTACTGGGATTTTTGCATATCTGCCTGACAGATAGGCCGTAGGAATGGTTTGAAAACGGGCCATAGTAAAGGCTCTCCGAAGAGTGGGATTGGTGATATTCGCCAAGTAATTGGCGCAGATTTTGACTGCTTTCAGTCGGGGAAACCAGTGGGAGGACCCTGGGATCTGTATTTTTGTGGTATCTAACAGAGTGTCTCTCTCCAGGATCCATTTCCGGAGTTTGTCCAGGCTCCACCGTTTGAGGATATTAAACTCCGGTAGGGTGTATCTAACCAGGATCTCAGATAAGTTTTGGCGCCAAGTGGTGTTCTTTTGAAAAGATACAAAGGCTTGTTTGGCCAATAAGGTGTTTGAAGTGTTTGCAAGGTTGATGTAAAATCGTAGGAATCTTAAGTGGGCCCTGGCAGACCAACCTCCACCCTCAAGAAAGCTGCTGGGGTTCCTTGAGGAAGGCCTAGAATCCTCTTGAGATAGTAGTTTTGCAAAATTTCAAGCCGTTCCAACAGCCTCTGGTTCCACCCCCAGAGTTCTATCCCATATAACATCTGGGGAATAGCTTTCCCAACAAAAGCTCTTAATGCCGGGATCACCAATTGTCCTCCCCTGGTATGGAAGAAACTAAGCAAAACACCAATTGTTCTTCGTGTTAGGATGGTTACAGCCTTAAAGTGGGCTAGCCAGCTAGATGTAGCCTGGAATGTAACACCCAGATATTTAAAAAAAGGGCACTGTTCAATCACATGTTCATCTAAAGACCATCTAAAGGTGTGGCGAGCTCTAGTGAACACCACAATTTTTGTTTTGTCATGGTTTATCTTTAGTGAATTATGGGAACAGTAGGCTGCGATCCCCTCCAGCATGCTGCGTAAGCCTCTTCGGGTGAGTGCCATTAAAACCATGTCATCGGCATATAGCAAAATATTCAGGCGTTTACCTTCAAGGGCTGGAGCCAATGACTTGTACTTTGCCATGTACTGAACAATGTCGTTTATATAAAAGTTAAAAAGAAATGGGGCTAGCAGGCATCCCTGTTTGACCCCTTTCCCCAATGGCAGTGGGTCCGTAAGAGTTCCCAATGACCCAGTTCTGATTTTGACTGTAATGTCTGTATGTAACTCTCTGAGAATTTTTAAAAGTCGTCTGTCAATGTCCGTTTCATATAATTTTTTCCATAGTCTATCTCTACAGATTGAGTCGAAGGCAGATGTCAAGTCAACGAAGGCCACAAAGAGTCTGCTCTTATACGCTTTTGCATATTTAGCTACCAGGGTCTGTAGTACCATGCAGTGACCTATCGTATTGTGGCCCTTTCTAAATCCTGCCTGTTCCTGGTTGAACAGGTTAGAATGGTCCGCCCAATCTACCAGCTTGTTTAATAAGTACCGGGTATAAAGTTTGTATGCGATGTCCAGAAGGCTTATAGGGCGGTAGTTTGCTGGATCTTGAATGTCTCCCTTCTTATAGATAGGGACTACCACACTTAGTTTCCAGTTTGCTGGGATTTTACATGTGTTGTTTATTGCCGTAAAAAGTTTGGCCAAAAAGATGGCCCACCATTGGGCATTTGATTTAAAAACCTCAGGGGGGATCATGTCCTCACCAGGAGCTTTGCCATTTTTTAAAGTTTTAATTAGCTGTAGGCACTCTGATTCTGTAACAGGATCCCAACTAGCTAGATGCTCATTCTTCAATGGGAGGAACGGACTCAAATTAGCAGTATTTGAGAGTGTGTATAGCTTGAGAAAGTGTTGATACCACACATCGGATGGAATACTGCTGTTTACAATTTTTCCTTTGGATGAGACTCCCTGTGCTACTATTGCCCAGAATTTTCTATCGTCTCGCGATTTAATCGCCTTATCAAGTGCCTCCCATTGTTCCTTCCTGTAAAGGGATTTCTTGAGTTTTAAGGTGTTTTTATAGTGAGAGCGCCATCTGTGGAAATTTACCATAGATGACAAAGTCCTCTCCTGTTTTACCTTATTTTGTTGTTTCCTAAGCAGGGATCTTAGCTTCCGGCAGTCTTTGTCAAACCAGACCCCCGATTTGTTATGTTGTTTGGGAGGCCTGGTGTTTATAAGAAATGGGAAAAGGGACTCTGAGACCCGCTGATATAGTGAAAAAGGATCAAAGTTAGGTAAAGGACACTGGTCTCTCAGAACCAATAAATCTGGAGAGTGCAGGTGTTGATTGATTTTAAGCTCCAGCTCGCTGTTCCATTTACGCCTGCGTGGGGCCGGTGCTTGAGGAGGGGCTGCACAATGTAGATGTTGTAATCCCCCTGATTCGAGGGGAGTTAGTGAGATTGCTCTAGGAAGATGGTCGCTCTCAGTTCTGTTAAAAGTGCTGAGACCCTGTGCCCTCTCCAAAATTGTTGGAGAGACCAGGATATGGTCAATCACACTTGCACCACGAGGGCCGATAAAAGAGAAGAAACCTCCTGACCTATCCATGTAAGTACCATGCAGGTTGTACAAATTATGCTTAAAAGCAATCTCCAGTAATGTAATACCTGCCTTATTCAAGACCTTTTCATCAGAACTCCAAGGGATAAACCAGTCTGCCTCTGGTAAAAACTGGGTTTTGGAGCCATACGAATTGATGTCGCTGCCTATCCTGGCATTAAAGTCACCTGCCAGCAGGATGTTCCAGTCAGGAAATTCTATTTTGGCCTTCTCCAAGCATGACTCCAAATCTTCCCAGATTTGTACTGTCTGAGAGGAAGTACACATGGGGGGAATATAAACGTTGAAACATAGAAGATCTCCTCCTGTGTTATTGGAGATAAGTAAAATCTGAAAATTGTTGTTCTTCATCCACTGCAGTTGTCGCACCCTGTACCCTTGCTCTATAGGAATAAAAGTGACCAAACCGCCGCTAGGTCGGCCACGGTTATTTAGTTTTTTTGCAGGGGTAGCAAAAGCCGCATAACCTTGTAAGTAAGGGGGATGAGAGTCTAGGCACCAGGTCTCTTGTAGACAAATAATCTGGAATTTTGAGAGAAAATCCAGAAAATCAGCATCGCCCTGCTTAGACAGCCAGCCCGCCACATTCCACGATAAGATGTGAAAATATGGTGGTGAGGGGAACAAAGGTAGACTCCTCCGTTTGTTCTTTAGGATGATGGAATGAATGTTTTTGTAGAGGTGGAGTGAGCTGTTGAGATCATTTGTGGTAGGTACTAACCTAGTGAGTTTTGTTTCCCTGGCGTGGTGTCCCCTCGCTGTATCTGTCTTTCAATCCTCCACCTGAATGCCATCTAAGGATCCTGAGGCATCCACAAAGATTGAACCGTTCCTACTCATCGGCATGGCAAGGTCTACCTGGTGTATTGTTGTTTGAGGTATTAAGGGTTGTGTGGGAGAACCCACTTCTTCGGGGGACAGGAACCGGCACTGCGTCCAGTCTTCGTTGGATAAGGGCTTTGTTGTGTTAGTAGCAAAATTAAATTCCAAAGGAGCAGAAAAACCTTGGCGGAGTAAGGATTTTTTAATGGTTTGTAACCTAGCTATTAACGCATCCTGGGACTGTTGAATCTGCTCAAGGGAGGCTAAAAAGAGCATCTCCTTTTCATTTAAGATATCTTTTTTGGGTTCATTGGAAGGGAGTAAAGTTTTTTGGAGCTTAGCCTTCTGTTTGGAAATTTTGACTGCCTCCGGTTGACCTTGTTTGCAGTTTTCAGAAGCCATTTCCAATTCTGTGCGCAGACTAGTAGGCTTGCGTGTTCCTAAGAGGGATGGTGGAACGCCGGACTCTTCAAAAAGGCGGGTCACCAACAGGCCAGCCCTCTGGAGCCTGTCCCTCTTGTCCAAGATTTGTTTAGTTACCGACCAGTCCTTAAAGGTCACCACAACTCTGTTTTGGGCCTTATCAAAAGGAAGAAATTTTACGCTGACAATATTTCCTGCTGGTATAAGGCCTCTGATGACTAAGTCAATTTTCTTAAGTAAATAAATTCTCTGTTGTGCAAGCGTGGAAAGGCCTCCATGCTTGAAGAGAGGGAGGAGGACTAATTTATGTTTAATTAAAATTAAGTTCTGGCTCTTTTGTACTCCCTTCTGGGGAGTTTCTTGCTTTGGGTCTGGAGTTTTCTTTAATTTTCCACTAGAGGGCAGCGATTGTTTTGCTCGCCTTGGAGGGCTAGCCACCTGATGTTTATTTAAAATGTTTGGGCTTTGGCTCTTATTTGGCGTTGTTATGTTGGGGTTCTTTGTGCTTGAGTTCTCCAGAATCTTGAATAACTTTGAGAAATTCACTTTCCCAGTCCGAGAGGGCAGCTTAGCCTTTCGACCCATTTTCACATTCTTCGGCTTCTTCTTGTGCATTGGGCTCTTCCCTTTAAGGAAGGTTTCCTAGTGGCCAGTACTTTTCTTGGACTAGTTTGGCTCTGCTTGTTTTCCTTTCTTTGATGTTGGACTGGGTTTTATTTCCATTTGGCTTGTTGATGGCTTCTTTGTGAAAGTGGCAATCCTCTTTCCTCCTGATTAGTTCAATCAGGGAGGTGAGCAAACCCAAACATTCTGAAAGAAAGTTTTTAATAGGCCCGGTTCTTTAATTAGCTGAGTTTGATGTTCTTCCAACAGATCTTTGTACAGCCCTGTCATTATGTAATTATAGCTGCCCAGGTCTGGATGTCGAACTCTTGTGTCGTTTAGCCACTCCTCCACCTCAGTCGGGGCAGGGGACCCCCCTTTCCTCTAAGCATAGATTGATGGGTGGATTCCTTTTGACTTGGTTTCTGGGTCTCCCAGCTGAGGCTCCTGTTCTGGTCGGGCCTCAAGGGCTGTACTTTCTGTAGTTGCCTGTGCCAACTCGGTTGCCAGGTCCACTCCTTTTTCTCCTCCTCCCTCTGCTTCCATGCCCCTTCTGAACGAGGTACGGTCGACAGACCATTCGTGCGGATGCAGGCTCTCTGTGTTTTTTATTTCTTTTTCACTTCCTCTGCTTTTTGGTTAAAATAATATGGAATTT